>NW_027497385.1:0-187572 GCF_021521415.1 Bidens hawaiensis | reverse complement strand
AAAGAATGAGGGTTCATTCGTTATACCTCCGTTAACGAACAACTTAACGAACCGCTTCTAATTCGTTAATTCCTTTTAGCGAATGGTCAGATCGAATTGGAGTTACTTCGTCATCTTTTCCTTGTGAATTGGCATAACGAACTGGGGTTAGTTTGTTAGATTCCCGTAACGAATTAGTGTTAGGGTTCTGACATTTCGTCAGATGTCACATCAGAACATTCCCTGATGTGACACAACCTCCGGCGCCGCCTTTTCCGGAAAACGGGATCTCGCTGGAATAGCGAGATCTCGCATGTTTCACCACCGTTTTCATCGTTTTTCGTCCCGTTCGATCCAGATCTGAGCTAGGGTGATTCTTAAGCTCATCTTTTGGTCGGTTTATACCCGATTCCATCCGGATCTCATAACTTTAATGGTTTAAGGTGTCGGCTCGTTGTTTCGCGACTATATATAACGGGTTTGGATCTCTACAATATTATAATGTCATTACCTCGGGTCAGGAATCGCTTCTTCTTTTTGATTTCAGCTAGAGAGAGAAAGTAAGATGAGAGAGTGCTAAGTGTGTGTTTTGGGTGGTGTATGGAATGGAATGGAAATGAATGGATTAAGGCATAATTAAAGTATTAATATTATGGGTCATGGGCTTAAGCCCCTTGTCTATCTTCCTTCCATTCTAATCCAAGTCCATTACCCAAATTACTTAACCCAACACAAACCTGACTCCTAATAACTCTACTTTATTTTATTATTTCTCCACTAACCCGAGTAAACCTTCCCACCAATATTAAATAATATAATTAGTATTATTTTAGAAATTTTGGGATGTTACAAGTCTTTCCCCCTTAAAGATGTCCCAGAAACCTAACTTATTCCTTGTAAAAGGAACACCTCTTATATTCACACACTCTATTGGATCGCCTTTGCTTTCTGGGTTATCCTCCTTACTCCTGACTTTTAGCTATTAAGGCAGCTTGTCCATGAGGCCCTCGATGTACCAGGTCTCATCTCGTCCTTCCAAGCGGCTTCGTTTCGTACTTATTTAACACTATTGTCTAAAAGGACAGTTTATCATAACGTAACAATCATTCATAACCAAAATCAATATATTACACGTCATAGATAAGCATAAGTTTTAAACCTTAACACAAAACAAGTTCTTAGGCAATCATAATTAAAACGAAATAAAACTATTGCATAAGGAATTATTCTTTCATCGAGCGCTTCTCTCCGCGGTTTCCTAAGTCCTTACCCTCTCGCATCTCCCGCCTATGATTCCTTGCAATCCCTAGCCATGTGGTCAGTTTTACCACATTTGTAACACGTGGGCCTTGTAGTGCAATCTGGAGCATAATGCTCCACCTTCCCACACTTGTAACATGCATTCGATCCAATCCTATACTCTCCACCATGAGTTTTACCACACTTATTGCAAACATCCAAACCCCTTCTCCATCTACACTCGCCACCGTGTATCCTGCCACATGTCTTGCATGACTTCTTTTCCCACACTTGCTGTCTCTTATCCCTAGGGTTCCAGAACTGGGCACCGGGTCGTTTAGCAGGAGCGACCCATTTCTCATCGTTCTTCTTTTCCACCTCTCTGGCTTCTCCACAATCTCTAGCTAAGTGACTCGACTTACCACACCTGTAACATTTCTGGTCCTCGGTGCATTCACAAGATATGTGTCCCTTCTCCCCACATCGGTAGCACTGGTTTGAACCAGCCTTGCATTCTCCTAGGTGCATCTTTCTACACACCTTGCATGTTTCCTTGTTCGCAATCTTTGGTGTCTTCTTCCCCGCACACTCCACGACATCAGCAGATCTTTTGGTTCCTTTATCCCCAGACTTTCTAGGATACAGATTCTTCACCGCAGCTGCATCCTGAGCAATGGCGGCTTAAACAGAAGGATCCAATTGATACCCTTCATTGTCATTCTGATCTCGTACGGTTGTGCCTCCTTCATTGCCCATTTTAGTAATCGGTTCTTCAGAAGTTTCCTGGTAAACACGTGGCCTGCCAGGGCGTCCAGTGTAACCACCCTTACCAACAAACCTTCTTGCTCCAGCCATTCGTATTCTATAAGGAAACATAAACGTTATCACTCTAGGAATTATTTAGCACATGATTCGTAAGGTAAGTAGTTAATGACAGTGGCCAAGTGTAATTAACTATTTGCATTACTCCTCAAGTTCTACATACTCCCTTTATGATTTCACTTGTGCTAGTTTCTACTTTTAAACAGTTAATCAATCAAGCAATCAATTAATCCTATCCGTATCCTACATATATTCTTCTTTTAACAATTAAGCTAACATCTTTTCACATTATTTAACCATATACTTTACTGTTACTAAGATTGCTTGAGTGACACATGGCTATCTTAAACTGATATCTTCTTTCTTTTCTAACTGAAATCCCATTCTCTGTTCGAGTCTAAGCATGTAGATTGCTTAAATCTCTAGAACTTTGCTCTGATACCAACTTGTAAGGCCCCGTTCCTGCTGCCCTACATTTTATGTCAGATTTACTCATAAACACAGTTCTACAAATCAGAGTTCATTAAAACTTTAGCGGAAACGTTAACTTCAATAATTCGTTACATAACATTTAATGTTTTCTTTAAAACCATACCATAATACATCATATTGAAAACATCATTTCTACCATTTTCAGATGCCATCCATTCAATCCATGCCATATGCCCTCCTCATGCTAGCTCATTTAACATATTCACCTGTGTGCATACTAAAAGTCAGCTACGCTGAGTGAATTCTAGTTAATAAGGCGACATACAATACATACATGTATCGTACATACATACATATCTTAAGCTTGTATAAATATCCATAAGAGGAACGTCACGTAATATCTATTAAAAGACCTATTACGATTGCTCATGCTATATATTCTCCATAGAAGGACACTATATATATATATCCTCCATAGAAGGAACGTCCTAAATACTTTCCACATAAAGGAACACTATGCTTTCCATTAAAGGAACACTATGCTTTCCGTTAAAGGAACACTATGCTTTCCATTAGAAGGAACACTATGCTTTACATTAAAGGAACACTATGCTTTCCACTAAAGGAAAACTATGATTTCCATTAGAAGGAACACTCTATATATTATCCATAGAGGGAACTCTATATATAAGTTATTATTTAATATCCATATAAAGAAATCACCACTATTCTGGCAATACATGCAATATCCGAAGATCATTCACGTATCGACAAGCAATTATCCTTACATTACCTACAATATTCATATATTTATTTATAACCTGGCAGTACACGCAATATCCGAAGATCGTTCACGTACCGACAAGCATTCATTCAAATCTATCCATTAAATCATATATAGCATACACTTACCACTTAAGGTAAGTGTATTAACTAATCACATCGAGTATGCACACAGCACCGAAAACATAACAAGGAACGGGGATAGAAACTCACTTGATCTCGGTTACGTTCACCGTTAATGGTAATCCCTTACTTTAGTCGTGCGCGACTAACTGTTTAATAAACACCATATCAAATGCCGCTCTAGCCGTGCCTAACTGTTTGCTTAATTAATCTTAAACGTCTAAGCCGGTTTTAATCCATTGAATCTTTTCCCGGTTAGTTAATCGTTACTCTCTAACCTTTTAAGGTATCTTTCATTAATTATCAAAGTCCAAGGGCTATTATATAATTATATCATTCTTTTCTTAAGTCCAGGGACCATTCCGTAATTCTGCCAAACTTCTAGTTCGTCTCAGTCCCTTAACGAATGGGGTTCTTAACGAATGAAATCATTCGTTATAACAAACTGACTATTATAACGAAGTGGTCCTTGTAACGAATTTGCCACTATAACGAATTGGACCTTATGCGAATTGGTCATCATCATAACGAACTGAACCATAACGAATTGGTATGGTTAACTAATGACCCCTGTGTAACGAATTGAACCTTCTAACGGATGAGGGATCATTCGTTATACCTCCGTTAACGAACTACTTAATGAACCGCTTCTAATTCGTTAATTCCTTTTAGCGAATGGTCATAACGAATTGGATTTACTTCGTCATCTTTTCCTGGCGAATTGGCATAACGAACTGGGGGTTAGTTCGTTAGATTCCCGTAACAAATTAGGGTTAGGGTTCTGACATTTCGTCAGATGTCACATCAGAACATTCCCCGTTGTGACTCAACCTCCGGCGTTGCCTTTCCGGCGCCGCATTTGCCGGAAAAATGGGATCTCGCTGGAAAAGCGAGATCTCGCTTGCTTCACCACCGTTTTCACCGTTTTTCGTTCCGTTCGATCCAGATCTGAGCTAGGGTGATCCCTAAGCTCATCTTTTGGTCGGTTTATACCCGATTCCATCCGGAACTCATAAATTTAACTGTTTAAGGTGTCGGCTCATCGTTTCGCGACTATATTTAACGGGTTTGGATCTCTACAATATCATACTATCATTACCTTGGGTCAGGTTTCACTTCCTCTTGGTGATTTCGGCTAGAGAGAGAAAGTAGGATGAGAGAGAGCTAAGTGTGTGTTTTGGGTGGTGTATGGAATGGAAATGAATGGATTAAGGCATAATTAAAGTATTATATTATGGGTCATGGGCTTAAGCCCATGGTCTTTCTTCCTTTCATTCTAAACCAAGTCCATTACCCAAATTAATTAACCTTACACAAATTCGACTCCTAATAACTCCTACTTTATTTTATTATTTCTCCACCAACCCGAGTAAACTTTCCCACCAATATGAAATAATATAATTAATATTATTTTAGAAATTTTAGGATGTTACACTCGTGTGCTCTTGGAACGATTGAACCTCCCATTCGTCTTATTGAAGTCACGAATGGTCTTATTCATTCATTATTTATTTATTCGCCTTGATGAGACAGCTAACAAACCATTCGTTATAACGAATGGAACCGTTCATCATAACGAATGAGGTAGCGAATAATGCTTAACCAGAAATAAATTATCATTGAAGTATTTAGTGAAAATTTGGTTTTTGATGAAATTTTTGTAATAATGAAAATAAAATTTTTCCCTTTGGACCCTGCTAGGGGCTACTGCCCTTAGACCCCGCTGCAAGGGGCGCTGCCCCCAGACCCCTGTTCGTTGAGGGTTATATTAAACTAGAAATATGCTATGGGTAGGGATAGTTAATTGATATGTGTATTTGTTATACAATTAGCCACACCCAGTTAAGGAAAGAAATTACCATTAACTCTAGAAGGAACCGAGCTCAGGTGAGTTTCTAGCCCCATTTCCTTGTTATTTTTTCGGGGTTGTGTGCATACTCGATGTGATTAGTTAATACACTTACCTTAAGTGGTAAGTGTATGATATGTGAATGTGTTACGAATGATGTATGAATGATTTAGAAAATGTTAATAGTATGTATGAGATTTCCTAAATATGAAAGTAATGAAATGAATGTATGATCGTATGGTTGCATGGAAAGAAAGGCACCGGAACCTAATAATATCCGAGGATGAAGGGCACCAAACCCTAATAATATCCGAGGATGAAGGGCACTGGACCCTAATAATATCCGAGGTATGTAGGGCGAAATGCTCTTTATAATGTAAGGATAGTTATGAATGTATTTTGTATGTTAAAGAAAGAAAGTATGAAAGAATGAAAATATGTATATATGGGAAAATGATAAACATGATAAGTATGTAATACGTACCTTTGGGCACGTATATGTGAATGTAAAGTATGTTACCTGATTAACTAGAACTCAATCAGCGTAGCTGACTTTTAGTATGCACGGTGGTAAATAGGCTAAGGTAGCTAGCTTGAATGAAGAGACATGCCAATGGACTGAAGAGGCTGGCATCTTTAAAAGAATGTTATGATGTTTAAATATGACTTTTTATATTACGGTTAAGACAAGATTTTGATTGTTATGAAAAGATTTGAATGATTATGTAATATATGGTTGAAGTTTTATATCCCGCGAAATGTTTAATTAACTATGATATTTAGAACTGTGTTTATTAGTAAATCCAACGTCCAAGTAGGGCACCGGGATCAGAGCCTTACATGATAAGCCTGCACCCAAGCCCACTAAAGAATCTAAGACCGAAACCTCTAAGCCCGAATCCCCAAGCATAACAACAACAATTCATCACATTACCGCAACAACAAAAGAAAGTCTAATTCCTAAAACTATGGCTGTAACATCCAACTTTCGATAATAATAAAGGAAATTTCGTTTGTTATTAACATGTCGTGTATCAGGTTAGCTAAATAAACTATAAGAGAGTGGGCTTGAACCTTAAAAGATGGAATGAAAGGTGGAATGGGCCTTAGGTCCACGGGCTTAAGGGAGTATAAATACCCCTTAAACCCTAATCATTTCCATTCTCATCCATCTCTACACCATAGCCTACACCTTCAAAAACACACACGAATAGCATCCTATATCCCGAGCCAAGATCCAGAAGAAAAGACCTGAACCCATTGGTGCTAGAACGTTGTGATGAACCAAACTAACATCAAGACTAGATCGTGTTCGTATATCGACTCACTTAAAGGTACGCTTTACAACGAAACACATGCCGACTCATTTAGAACCCCTAGATATGTAGATATGATAAAAACTAATCAAACATGATGATTCCTGTTGAAATCCGTTAACAATTGATAGGTTAATCAGTGGTATAAAGGACCAGGTATATAAATGGATCTATCGGACCATTAAAAATGAATTGATGAATGGTTTAGTTGATCGGGGTTTGTAGGCAACATTTATGCGAGTAGATTGATACTAATTTTGTGTTATTTCATCAAGATTTAAGGGGTCAATCGCAGATCTGGTGTATGTTGACTGTTTAGTGTTCTTGACGATTTTGACTTTGACCTCTGAGTCAAACTTTTGGATAGAATTGATGCTCATTCGTCATGACGAATGAGTCGCTGGTCATCGCTAGTTAGCCTTAGCGAATGAGACTTCATTCGTCCTACGAAAGTCACGAATGACCTTATTCATTCGCTATTCATTCATCGTCATGAGGAAGCAGCGAATCAAACCATTTGTTATAAGGCACATTCGCGAGTCCTTATAACGAATGAACCTCTCATTCATCTCCGGAAGTCACGAATGGTCTTAGTCATTCGTTACGCACTCATTCGTCTCAAACCAAGCTATTCATTATAACGAATGGGATAGCGAATAATATAGCTAATGATGCTTAACCAGAACCCATTTGTCATAACGAATGGGTTAGCAAATAAAATATTATTAAAGAATTCTAATGAAAATTTTGTTAAGAGCAGTTAATGAAAATAAAATTTTATCTCAATGCAAGGATAAGGACGACTTAAAAAGAAAAATAAAGTCGGATTACAAAAAAAACTAAAAACCTAAAAACATAAAAAATACTAAAATAAAAATAAAATTAATAAGCTAGATAATGGAAAAGACTTAGCTGGTAGTATGCACATGAAACATGATGCCAAAGTCTTTTTCCATGAATGCCCTCCAATTCCGAACGTGCTCAGCAAACAATGCCTCCTTCCACAAATATATAAAACTTGAATACTCAGGAGCAAATAAATAAATATAAAGTATATGGCTCCACTGCTCCATCATCCCCACACTTGTTTGTAGGCTCACACGTCAACCTAAAACAAACTTAAACCAAACAAAACAAAAAGACACTACAAACTACTGACTCGATACATGTACAAATTACAAGAAACCTCCCCACACTTGAACTTAATCAGGAGGCTTCTCTTTGATTTGGACCCTGCCCAACCCGTTTAGTTCCACCCGGAATTTATCAAACATTAATATATTAATGATGGAACCACAAAATACTAAATTAGAATTAAAAATCGGTAATGGGCCAGACCACTTATATTTAAACTTACCTGGAAAGAGCCGAATGCGTTGTAAGTAACGAGAAGACAGGTCGTGTTTGACATGCAAAGGCTTTTTCATTCCTATTGACCCTCTCCTAAAATGTACACAAGTTCGGTTTTCAGGTAATTTCTCATCCTCTACCTTCCCCAGTGGTGCTGATTCCGGTTTAACATTCAAAACACATCCTATGGGCCGACAGTGGTGTGCATCCTCTAACACCACATCATCATCTACAACGTCCTCTACAAGTAGGGCCTCAAAAAATGCAATGTCCCCATCAACATCCAATGTACCCCCTTGTCATACTTCGATAATCATCCAACTCCAGATCAAGGAATTCATCTTCCTTACTCAATTCATTCATAACCACATCTGTAGAACCAAACATCAGCTCGAGTGACTCTCACAAATCTACATATTCCTCAATCACGGGTTTCACCACATATGATTTAAAATACGCAACTTTCTCTTCTTCGTCCGTTTCATCATCGGAGTCACTGTAACAACCTGCAAAATCAACAACACATACATGTGTGGCCTTAGGTGGGACTTTATCAGCCACTCATGTCTACGTATCTGAAATGTTCTCCTCTGAATCATCTAAATACTCCATGATTGGCTCTTTCCCTTCTTCTGGAAACATCAGGAACAACTCGCCCAACCGATTCATGTATCCCAAATATTTGCCTCCCGCGTCATACTTATAACCAGGTGTCGGTTGCTGCTCTATTTGCATGCTCTCCTCTTCAGTTTCTCAAATAAATTCGCTAATAAACTCGCACACGCAATGGGAGATCTGCTTTGTACGTTCTTCCACCTTTGTTAGCATTCCAGAGATTACTTTAACTGCATCCTGGAGACCTGCAAAAATAGATAGTTGATTTCTTAGTATTGCATCATGTTCAGCTAATGTTCGTCGGTATTGGGCATCCATCTCTAATGGTCGGGTCAAAAATTCCTTGATCTTATTTAAATACGCCTCAACACACTTGTTGGGGTTGCTCTCGAAATTTTGACCATAATCTTTCCCTTGGTTGAATTGATATCCTTGATCTGGTTCATTATAATATGACGAGGACCCATGCGAATAGTACGACTGTTGCTGCACATAGGGGTTAGTACAATAATTTGAACATGTATGAGTTAAATGAAGACCACCACACGTATCACAATTAGGGTGAGCACTATAGTATGGACATTTAATGGTAAAGTGAGGACCGTCACAAATTTCACACATAATTACAAGAATCTAAATAAGCAAACGACACAGACAATTAGACACCTACAACTAAAAAAAAGAAATAAACACGTAAAAATCTCGTTAACTAAAACCCTAAAAACTCAATAGCACGCATATAGCAAGTAAGTCTAATCAAAGCTAATAACGCAATCACCAAGAGTCCCCGGCAACGGTGCCAAAAACTTGATGTGCTAAAAGGAGTTATAATATTATTGACTAAAGTTATGCTAATCTCGATGCTAAGTAATATATCTAGACTCTTAACTTAACTAAAACTACTAACCGACAAGTGAACCGGTCGACTTTAATACAGCTAAGTAAGTTCGGATATCGAACCCAAAGACTCTTTTAATTACGTAAACTAGCTAAATTAGACTTAACTATAGACGTGACTATTTATTTATTATTATTAAAGGGGGGGGGTGTTTACTAAATACTAAGATTAAACTAATTATTAAAACTAATTAATAAAACTTTAGACAACTTAAAGTTCAGATGATGACGAACAACCACCTAGGCTAGAGTCCCTAATGCATCAATTATCAAATGGTAGGAAAAATGCTAAGTTATGGAGCTGGGATCTTAAACTATTCACTTATTGGGAAACCGAACAGGACCCTTGACCCTTCTCAAGAAGACACCTATGGAATCCTAATAAGCTATTATAATTATCGGTTTTAATTAGACTCACTTACGATTACTAATTTATTCTATGACAAGTACCTCTATAAGAAATCCTACCTTATAGCGTGGAAATCAAAGGTGGTTTAATGAACTCACTAGACTAGATAGACAAAGCTGATAAATCAAACCTAGACAGACTCCTTATGAAGAACTAAATCTAATAATCTTAATCAACAAAAACCTATCAAATAATCTATCATCTTACAACTTTTTATATTAGCAGTACACTTAGGTCTACTTGATTTATTATTATTGTTTCTATGGTTTTATTCCAAATCAACCATAAACTAGTCAAAAACACACAGTAGATGACCTAACAGAATACCATTATATGAAACAATCACCAAAGACTCTGTGAAACAATAAAACTCACCAAACAATCCTAAGCACAAATATGCATCAAACAAAACTCAACAAACCTCTTAACTTAATCATAACCCCATAAACGAAAAAAAAAAAACCAAACCAAAATCCAATGTCAACAAAAGTTCATCGTAAGCCTAGGTGGTCTAAGGGTTTAGCCAACAACCATACTCAAGAACAAACCAAAGTAAATAAGTTCAAATAATAAATTCATAACAAAATCAATAAATTCAATCCGAATACTAATATTGTTTGGATGAATTGGTGTTGAACCCAAACACTCTTTGCTCAAACTAACGTGCTTCACGGCCGACTCCGAGAAGGCGAAAAAAACTTTGGGCCAAAGGCAAAAAAAATTTTGGGCCTTAAGTGAAAGGAACATTTTATTGGGTTTAAACAATTTAATTTTAAATGGGCTTACTTGGTTATGATTTGAGTTGTTTAAAAATTTTTTGTATAAAAATAAACTTAAAAATGTCTCAAATAAGACTAAAACCCACAACCTCTTGGTAAGATGTCATACCACTTTGCCACTAGACCAAGCTAGTGGTCATGTAATTGTGTTGAAACATTGATTATACATATTTTTTATGAAAAAAAAAATTCGGGCCTAGCAGGGTGTCGGGCCTATGTCCATCGACTACCCTGCCACCCCTCATGGCCGGCTCTGACGTGCTTTAATCCCTTATCTCCAAGTTAACAGGGACTGGCTCTCAATCCTTGTTCGTCCCCATTCTCTGTTGACGGCTCTCCATCCAAATCATATGCCAACCTTGTTATTTATATTTTCATAGATGGCTTGTCCTCCAATTAATTGCCAGGTTCCATTGTTTAAATTTAATCGAATCCTAAATCTGTTCATTTAGTGGGCTTACAAACTTTCGTTTACTTCCATATTCTTCTAAACCCAAAAATCTTTTCACCAAAATAAGTCCAACTCCAAAACATCTACCACTAGCTCCTGTCATGGTGGGAATTTAACATAGTTAACGTTCACATGACAATTTAATTCATTTAATAAAAATTGTGTTGGTGCATAATGTCAGTAGTTCAGTATCTCGTGTTTTGTATGTGTCAGTAATCGTGTTAGATAGTTTGTTTTGGTTTGAATATTGTATTACACAAGTTCGCCTGGGATGTAGGCGAACTTGGTGACAAGCGAAGTTACAACTTCGCCTAGTATGTTAGGCGATGTTGTCGAGGTTATTTAAACCTCACTTCGGCTTGGTTTTGGTTAAGTTTTTCAGAACGTGTATTGTGATAATTGAGATCACGTGTTGAAGTGTTGCAATACAAACGTGTTTATTAGTATTGTAACGTGTGTTTGTGTATCGTCTCAACGTATTATATATCTTACGCTCGTATCGTATTACGTGGGGATTCCGCACCCTCGTGTTACGAGATACTCCTGTGTAGATCCGGATGGGAACCTACAATTGGTATCAAAGCTTTTGCTCGTGATTGTGTGGTTCGGGATTATCACACAGGTGTTAAGATCGTTCCGTTCGATTATTCGCGGAACAAGTTTACGTTGAAATACGAAGTTTGTGTGTCTTGCCCATCTCCCACCATCAAATATAACCCATTACACTTTCGCATACCTCGCAATACGTCCAATTAAAACCTGAAAAAACCTTGTGTTCATCAGGCGAAGTTGCCGTCATCGTTTGTAGGGTTTAAGCGAACTTATAAGGGTTAAACGAAGTTATAGTGCAAGCGAAGTTGAGTATAAGCGAAGTTAGGAAGTCAAGCGAAGTTAAGATCAAGTGAAGTTAATACAACTTCGCTACCTGAGAACTGTTTACAAAAAATAAAAAAAAAATAAAAAAATTAAATACTTTCTTTGTATTTCGAGTCGTGTTTCTTTCAACTATGACTTCTATAAACATTACAGAACTGGTAAAAATGGAGGTTGAAGCCGGTTCAGCAACTAAAGCTCCAAAAATGCTTAACGGCACCGATTTCGTTGCATGGAAAGATCGGTTTGAACAGTATGTAAAGTATCAAGATGCTAAGATGTGGGTTTGCATTCAAGACGGATACATTCCACCAACATCCTTGTTTGAAGGTCGTGATCAAATTAAGAAGTACAGTAAGATGGAAGAGGAGGAAAAGAAAATGTATGAGGCAGAAAGTAAAGCTCATGCAGCAATAACAATAGCTATTCCACAAGAGATTCTTCATACCTTCAAGAAGTACAAAACTGCTAAAGAGCTATGGGAAGCACTAGAAAATAGATATGAAGGTAATGTGGGGATACGTGCTTCCAAGACAAAGCTGCTAAAAACTCAATTCTCTGTATTCAAGTATTTGAAAAAATAATCACTTGACGATATCATCACAAGATATTATCACTTGATGACCGAACTTAGTAATTACTCCATTGAATACAAAGAAGAAGAGATAGTAGAGAAACTTCTTGATGCTCTTCCACCGAAATGGGAAATGTACACAGTTTTGATGAGAGTGGATAAAGACTTTGCCAATATTGATTTGGAAACAGCAATCAATAAGTTACGAAATTTTGAACTTAACATGGTTCGGAAGGAGACACCAACTGATCAGGTTCAGGATCTGGGAATGTATGGTGCGAAAGTCACTCCAAGTTCAAGTTCAAAATCAGAATCCTCTGCCTACTACTCAATGGGAGAATCAAACTCAAACTCAACTCGTGATGGTCATGTGATTCTCAATATGGATGGCGACGTATGTTTCGTAGCTGGAGGTAGTAATCCTTCAAAACCTCAAGCCACAACTGGAAATTTCTCGTCAAATGTTCCGAGCTACAACTACTCACAGATGCCCATGAGTGTTAAATCAGCTGAACAACAGTTTGCTCTCTATGCATCCTTCATTGCATCTTATGAGAACTACATCAAAGGTAAAATAGTCGACCCTGCAACATTGGATGAAGACTATGATCAGATTGATGCTGATGATTTGGAAGAGATGGACCTACAGTGGCAGATGGCTATGATAGTAAGAAGGGTAAAGAGATTTATGAAGAAAACAGGTGGAAAGTTCGTTGGAGAAAGACCAGGGTTTGATAAATCAAAGGTTCGATGTTACAACTGTCAACAAAATGGTCACTTTGCTAAGGAATGTACAAATGAGAGAGTCGAACGAAGTCAGAACAGGCCTGCACAACAGAATGGGGGTAGTAGTGAGAATAGGGCTATGGTATCTAGACAGAATGGTGGATACAACTGGAATATACACGTTGAGGAAGTGAGAGGGAGACGGGAGAAAATCAAGCATATATGGCAGAAGTG
Organism: Bidens hawaiensis; assembly: GCF_021521415.1. Lineage (NCBI taxonomy): Eukaryota > Viridiplantae > Streptophyta > Magnoliopsida > Asterales > Asteraceae > Bidens > Bidens hawaiensis. Next base: position 174,121 of record NW_027497385.1, on the reverse strand, counting down.
AACGATCAGCTCTCTGAAGTAAGTTCTGAACTTCATTGTATACAATGTGAAAATCTGTCTGAACAATTGAAAACTATAACTGATCAGTTTGTTAGTTTGGACGCACAATTTAAAACGTTAAAAGAAGATCATCACTATACTAAAACTAGAGAAAACAGTTACTCGGTAAAAATAAAAGCTAGTGAAAAGGATATCAGAAGTCTTAAAGCCAGTCTAGCTGAAAAAATACAAGTAATTGATCTTAGTTATGAAGTGTTAGAAGAAAAAACCAAACTAATTGCTGAAAAAGATAAACAGATAGCTGATTACCAGGTAAAAGTGGTGGAACTAAACAGAAAAATTGAACAATTTAGAAATTCTTCAGCAGTGCTAGATCACATCATAAGTGTTTAACGTTCCCCAGTTAACAAAGGGGGAATTGGATTTTCTGAGGTTCCACCACCGTATAACACTAACTATACTTATAATCCTAGTAATCAGCAATCTGCGAATGTTGAGATTAGTCAGACAGTTCCTATTAAAATTTCTACTAAAGAACCTGAAGTTATTAAGAGCGAAACGAGTAAGCCAATTTCTAATGTTGAGATTTCTGTTCCTAGCTCTGTCTCATCAAATTCGAACAAGGCATCCTAATCGGGTGAGATAAAAGAAGAGGTAGTGTTACTAAAACATGGGGAGGAATATAAGCCCAATGAAAAGAATTCTTCCCTAAACCCGTTCGTCCCACCATATGTTAGACAAACGGGTAGTAATGCAACCTCAACATTTGCAACAACTGTTGAGACGAAAGTTGAAAACAGAAGTTGTTTCAGATGCAATCAAGTAGGACATCTTATTGCTGATTGTTCTCTAAATCAGAGAAAATTTAGAGGTATGAGGCCTCCGAAAACTAAGAATAAAATGAATATTAATTATGATACTGGTAAGAATGCAAACACACCAAATTTCAGACATTGGACTAATCCAAGATTTCAAAGAAATCGGTCTCATTTTTTCCCAGTTAACCACCAAAATTATAATTCGGTTAATTCACTAAGGTTTGGATGGCCTCATAGCCAATCCTCTAGAAGGTTTCCTTTCAGAACTTACAGAAATTATCCTCAAACTGACTTTAGGCAACCAAAGTACTGGATGCCGGTCAATAGATTTAATCGACCCAAGACCAGCAGGTCTTGGGTCCCTAGATTTTAATCTATTTCTTTAATTGTGCAGGAACAGTCAAACAGAGCTGTAAACAATCTGTGGGTTGTTGACAGTGGCTGTTCCCGGCACATGACTGGTAACAAGAAATTGTTACGTGACTGAAAATCTGTTCTAGGAGGAAGGGTTAGTTTCACTAGAGAGAGTGGAGGTAGAATCAGTGGTATTGGAACTGTGACTAATGGAAGAATGAAGTTAGAGAAGGTGAATTTTGTGGAAGAGTTGAAGCATAACTTGCTGAGTGTGTCTCAGATTTGTGATAAAGAATACATGGTGCATTTCACTAAAAACGAGGCAATCGTTCTTTATCCTGGTTTCAAGATACCAGAGGCCTGGGTGGTGATGAAAGCTCCAAGAGAAAAGAACACGTATGTAATGGATATGAGGTCAACTGAGATGACAACAGAAGAGTCATGTCTTCTATCAAAGGCAACTGAGTCGGAGTCAGAGTTATGGCATCGAAGAATGGGACATATACATCTTCGCAAAATGAATTACATTGTCAATAATGGGCTGGTGCTTGGAGTTCCCTTGAAGAATTTTAACTTTGAAGATCAATGCTTGTCGTGCAAGAAAGGAAAGCAACACAAAAAACCTCATCACTCGAAGAAGGTTAACTCAATTGTCAGTACCCTAGACCTACTTCACATGGATCTCTTTGGTCCCGTGAATGTAAAAAGTCTAGGTGGAACGTCATACTGCTTGGCTGTAACCGATGATTACTCTCGATACTCTTGGGTATACTTTTTGAAGGCAAAAGATGAGACAGTTCAGTTGGTAATTAACTTGATTACCAAGGTTGAAAATATTGTTGGGAGAAAAGTTAAGTACATCAGGAGTGATAATTGTACAGAATTCAAAAACTACCAGATGGAGATGTTCTGCTTACAGAAAGAAATAGAACATCAGTACAGCGCCCCGTATACTCCGCAACAAAATGGGGTAGCTGAGAGGAAGAATAGAACGCTAATCGAAGGAGCCATAACCATGCTGGCAGATGCTAAACTTCCCGTGGTGTTCTGGGCTGAAGCTGTTGCCACAGCCTGTTATATCCTTAATCGTGTTTTAACTGTTAAAAGATTAAATAAAACCTGTTATGAACTTATGCATGGTAGAAAGCCGAACTTGAATGGTCTTGAACCTTTGGGGTCCCCATGTTCGATACTAAAGACAAACTCAAAAATTGGTGAGAAAGCCGACGAAGGTATCTTAGTCGGATATGTTGTTGGGTCACACAACAGAAGAGTCTTTAATTTATCGAACAGCAAGGTTGAGGTGGTATGTAACATTGACATTACGAGTTACAAATCACCAAAGCCTAGCATGGGACCCACTGAAGCTTTCGACTATGATAAACTGTTCAAATCTTTTAATATGCCTTACTTGGATTTTGCAGAAGTTGATAAGAAAATTGCTTCACAGATTCTGTATGACGAGGAGGAAAATATTGTGCAACGTTCGCGATATGATGAAAGTAAACCTTCCTCGTCAAGTGCAGTTGATACTCCTGCTGCCTCTACTGAAGAAGAATTCTACAATCCATTTCACTCTCAACATCAATCACCCATTGATGAACTCTCTTCGAATCTAGAAAACAATCTGGAAGTCGGTCCGGTTCAGACTACAGGAATTCACAAAAATCACCCTTTGGAGAACGTGATAGGTAATCTTTCTGACGGTGTTCAAACAAGAAGGAGTTTGGATGAACACACATGTGTTTACGCAAGCATTAAAGACATGGGGATCATAAATGAATGCTTGTACACCTGCTTCATCAGCCAGATTGAACCGAAGAATTATCAAATGGCTCTAAAGGATAGCTCGTGGGTCGAAGCCATGCAAGAAGAGTTAGCATAGTTTGAGAAGATGGAAGTATGGAAATTAGTTGAAAAACCAAAGAATGTAAATGCTATTGGTACAAAGTGGGTTTTTAAATGTAAGAGAGATGAGAAAGGGATAATCATACGGAACAAGGCAAGGCTGGTAGTAAAAGGGTTCAATCAACAAGAAGGAATCGACTTCAACGAAGTGTTTGCTCCTGTGGCAAGATTGGAGGCAATTCGACTATTTTTGGAATTTGCTGCACACAAAGAGATGAAAGTGTTCCAGTTAGATGTGAAAAGTGTCTTTCTTAATGGTAAAGTCGATGAGGTGGTGTATGTTGAACAACCTTCAGGATTTCCTGACCCTGATTTTCCTGATCATGTGTACAAACTGAGTAAAGCTTTATATGGGCTACATCAGGCACCTCGTGCATGGTACGCAACCTTATCCGATTACTTGATTGAGAATGGGTTCGAAAGAGGAAAGATCGACAGCACGCTGTTTGTCAAGAGAAAAGGGGGAGATTTTCTACTAGTGCAAGTCTATGTGGACGACATCATTTTTGCTGCATCAAAAGTCGCCATGTGTCAGGAATTTGAAGCAGTCATGAAAAAGAGGTTTGAAATGAGCGCCATGGGCGAATTAACTTTCTTTTTGGGATTGTAGGTAGATCACAAGAAAGATGGGATGTTTATTCATCAAACAAAATATGTCCATGATGTGCTCAAGCGCTTCAAGATGGAAGATAGCACCCCATTTGATACTCCAGTTTGTGTCAACCACAAAATGGGTGCTGATTCGGACAGTGATGAAGAAGTGGATCCCACCCAATATCGAGCAATCATAGGTTCTTTAATGTATTTAACTGCATCTAGACCTGATATTATGTTTGCAGTTTGTCTTTGTGCTCGTTTTCAGGCAAGCCCGAAGGAATCTCACATGAAGGGAGTGAAGAGAATATTGCGGTAACTTAAAGGCAAGCCTAAGTTGGGATTGTGGTACAAGAAAGGGGGAGAACTGGATTTGGTAGCTTACACAGATTCTGACTATGGAGGTTGCAATCAGAACATGAAGTCAACAACCGGTGGATGTCAGTTTCTGGGAGGAAGATTGGTGTCGTGGCAGTGCAAGAAGCAGACCTCAGTAGCCATTTCCACCTGCGAAGCAGAGTACATGGCAGCATCAAACTGCTGCTCCCAGGTTCTATGGATACAACAGCAATTACGCGACTACGGTCTGAATTTCACTCAAACTCCTATTTGCATAGATAACACTGCTCAATCTCAGTAACTAACAATCCCGTCAAACACAGCAAAACTAAACATATTGATATTCGTCATCATTTTATACGGGATTGTGCTGAGAAGAAATTGATTGTGCTTGAAAAGGTTGATTCTTTGGATAATTTCGCCGATCTTTTTACTAAAGCGTTTGACCGATCCCGTTTTCAAAATCTTGTTGAGCTTAATGGGATGATCAATCCCGAGTAACCTTGTTTTTCTTTATGATTTAAAAAAAAAACATCACTATCGCTTAGAATTATGTAGTTTGCTTCAGTTTGACGGACACATCTTCGGATATGTTTGGTCCTTACTTATACTAGTAGATTATGAGGATAGCCATTAACCAGATGACTGAAAGTGACCGGGGCGGTTTATGATGGGTTTTTATTCTTTCGCTGAAAATCAGTCGTTCATACTTAGTTATAAGGACACATACTCGTATGTGGTCGGTCCAGCTGAACCATTGGATCTTCAGGATAGCCGTTTACCTGAAAACTTTGACTTGATCGGGGCGATAGAATTTAAAACTTTTTTTAGGGAGATGATATAATTTTTCAAGTCTATCACTTCGTAAGAAGTTTCAATACAATGTATAAAAGAAAATTGATCCAACCTTAGAAAGTGATAGAAAAACTAAATCTGTGTGCTTAACTAGTGAAGTTATTAGGCCTAAAAGACTCTAAAACAGCCATTGTAAGTTATGGTAGCTTTATATGGTGCGTAAAAGTAGAAGTGATACAAACTAAATCTCCTCGATTTAATGTGGAGAATCATTCTGAGTTGTGCATGTCTCCATATACATCTTTCCGAATGATAGGCAGAAAAGTGATTACCTAGTCATACACGAGCCCGTGAGTGTCCTGATTCCCGAGAAGATGGTGTGTCAAGTACCTGCAGTGATCCAGATTCGGGACTTGCAGTTATCTATTATTTGAAGCTGTATTAATATCTTTATTATTAAAAAAAAAATATGTTGTTAAGCCTTCTGAAGCTTATGTTGTTACAAATATCAATCAAGAGGCAAGAAAGAGAACGGGAAGAAGACTCTAAAGATCGATATATACTTACTGTTTAATTAGACACTACGGGTCGAAGTCAACTCGGGGTGACTTGGGGAAAGCCAAATACGCTTTGAGAATAGATAGGAGGCATCACAATCTCTCATGTGATGTCCATCTAAAGTTTGAGCTTAATTGAACCTAATCCGTATCACATAAGCGATGAAAACCATACTAAGTTTTATACCTGCTTACAACCTGTTTCTTTATGTCATAACACCGCTGAACATGGATCTATGTGACAGCCACTTAATTAGTATGATTCATGTTTGGATCTTTTCTAAAACATACGGGTTCTCGTCAAGACTAAAATTTGATCCCGTTTATTTAATTACTAAAATTTTCATTGCATATTTTGTTTTATGGTTTAAAACTTGGTTACTTGGTTCTTTGATCGTAATGTTTAAATCTTTAACGGAGGATTTTAAAAGACAGTTGCATTTTGATCAAATTTATAAGGACCTGTTTTGTAAATTAAGTTAGGCGAACTTACTGGTAAGGTTTATGGGCGAAGTTATTCAGGGGCGAAGTTAAAGGTAAGCGAAGTTAACCTTAACTTCGCCTGAGTATTCTCAAACCTATATAAGGGGTCCACTGGTCAAACTCTTTACAAACTTTTAAACCCCAGTGAACTTATAACCAAACAACCCACCTCGGCGAACTTAATCCTTGAATCGAACTTTTTTTATCTACTTCTTGTCCGTGTTAAAGGTGTGTAGGATCGGTCTAACCTGTAATTCATATTAATGGTGTTAATCAGTAGCCTCTTTGGTCCAATTCGTAACTTAGTTCATGCAACCCTTTTAACACCTGATAAACCTCATAGTTCTAACATGTTTGTAACTCATTTGATCTTCTAGATCTCATTATTGCTCTCTTCTCATGTTTTCATTCTCAAAAACGACCAAACTAAACCTTGATCGGAAATAATAATTCGCCGTTTCAGATTCAGGCGAAGTTAGGATTAAGCGAAGTTGTTCTCAACTTCGCCCTAGGCATAACTTCGCCTGCTCATTTTTAAATTAATTATTATGTCTGGTTTTTCTCAGGCGAAGTTAGGGTTAAGGCGAAGTTGTACTCAACTTCGCCATATGGATAACTTCGCCTGCACATAAGATGTTATCATAACTTCGCTCATGGTAACAGGCGAAGTTATGATCTGCTTTGTCGATGTTCTAACTTAGACCGTTTGTTGTGCAGATATGGCTGTTGTAGCAGGAGCGGGTGGTGACGAAGGTGGTGACAACAACCGACAGTTCTTTCCGGGTCACAACATGTACATTACTTTGGATCCGGATGCTAGTGGTATCGACGACTATCGCGAGATCATCTCTTTCCTCGTTCGCTCGCGTATCTTTCACGCCATCACTATAACTCTCCCCATTTCTCTACCAAATATTGAAGATTTCTGGCGAACGGTAGAATATGACTGTAGAGTTGATCCTCCGGTTATGCGCGCTACAGTAAACAATCAGGTCGTACAGTTCTCGGCAAATCAAATAAGGGTCACGTTGCAGTTCGGTGCTGAAACTACAGATGATCCAACAGATTTTCCGGCTCCATTCAGAGATGGTGCGTTTCTATGAATGGGCTATTTGGGTCCATTAGGTGACACTCAAAGGCGAAAGGGATTTTTACTGGATCAGTGGCGTTTTCTGATGCACGTGATGATTGTGTGCATGTCGGGTCGTAAAGCTGGTACTGACGGTATGGGGGCAACGATGCAATCTGCTATGACAGCCCTGACTTACAACAAGCCCTACAGCTTTAGTCAGATGGTGTTTTATGAAATTGATCGTCAGAGATGCACGGTCGCTCGTGAAAGATTTTTAATGTACCCGAGATTTTTACAGATGATTTTGAATCATGTGGCACCTACGCTACCTTAACGACGTCCCATCCGTTATGTTGAAAGTGTAAGTAAGAGGATCTTTGCGCAATGTAGGTCGTCAAGCGCTCGTAGCAAACCAAAGCTTCGTCCGCGGCACACTCCATTGTTTGGTTATTTGGTGAACCCTGCTTATATTGCTCCTCTTGGAGATGAATTTCGGGACCCGACACCGCAACTGGCTGATGTTCCTCAACCACCACCTGTGGTACAGCAAGCATTGCCTGCTGATCCTGTTGCAGCTCCGGAGGAACAGGTAGATCTTGAAGCCGCCTTTGGTGGCCAAGGGTTCTTAGACATGGAACAAATTGATCCAGCTGCTGAGGTTCAAGCCCCAACTGCTGATTCTGAGAGAACTGACTCTGACTCCTCCGCTGATGATAACGCTGAAGCACAACAGATTCTGGTCAGACAAGAAAGAATACATGGCAAGAGAAAGAAATACTCGGATGACAGTGAATCTGACTTCGAGGAGGAGTTAGACCAGTTGATACGACGATCGAAGAGGGTCAGTACTGGTGAGGGTTCGGGAGCTGGTGAAAGCTCACGGGTGGTTCGTTTCTCTCCACCCTCATTATCTGGTATGACTATGGTTCCTGCTTCGATGACTGTGACAGTACCGATCACCTCCAATGTTCCAGTGGTGACAACATCATCATCATTTGGTATTCCACCAACCACGTTTCAGTTTTTGGCTCCGGAGATAGTTTCCTTGCCACCTCATACTGTTACTCCATCGGAGGTTGTTGCAAGATTTGTTGAGTCAACGTTGGTAGCTACTGCGGGGTTATCGGTCACAATACCACCCGCGGTTACTATTCAGCCTGCTTCTGATACTCCAGCCAGTTTGGGAATACCTCCACCTTATGCTCAAGACGTTTCTCACATGCGTTTCGATTTTGATGCTACCTTGTCTGATTCTGAAAGGATAGCTGCACTTGAAAGGGTAGTGGATGAACAGTCAAGAATAAATTTAATCCAGACTCAAGCTATCCAGCGACTTGTAGCAAAAAATCAGATCCAATCGTCCCTCCTGGTTGAGCACGGTAAACTATTTGATGCTTTAAAACAGTTCTTAGCATCTCAGGGGAAGACGAGCTGCAAGGGCGACGAGTTGAAAACAAAGAAGAGTCAAGATAGAGACGATGATCACAATGCATCGAAAGGTGCAGGTGGTGAGTTGCCAAGAACTGACCAAACTCTTGGGACTTCCACATCTCAGGGGGAGTCAACTGGTACAGCAGGTGGATCAGGTGGTGAAGATGTTGCGGTTGTGGATGATGAGGAAATGGTGGATGATGATGATGTGGGTGATGATGATGTGTTACCTATTGAGGAGATTGAAAAGAATAGGAGAACAGATTGTGATTGATAGTGAGATAGAAGAAGGTGAGACTGTGGATGACAGTGTAGAACATGATATTCCAGTTGTTGACAAGGTGAATGTGAGTCAAGATATGGATGTGTCATATGAGTCTGAGTGGGAAGAACAGCCGAGATGGAAAGAAGGCTACGCTCAGTGGTTTGTTAAGACAAAGAAGCCAGCGGTTCCAACGATGTTCAAAAAGAGTTATAATATCAAAGGGTATGCTGAGTCGAAGAAAGGTATTATTTGCTGGTTGTATGATGAGCAGTTGAAGTTATTTGTGATTAAACGCTTTGATGGGATTCAGTATTTTAAGAGGACGTTGAGATCTCTCAATACCTTGCCTGAGTGTGAGGTGAAGGATTTGGCTAAAATGGGATTGATTAATAGGAGTGATGACAATATGGCCAGAATAATTGGGAAGATTGTGTGGAAAGAAAGTGTGAAAAAGAAGAAGTTTGAATTGTTAAAGCCGCAGAAAGGGAAGCTAGTTGAAGATAAGGAAAGGGAAATGCGAGCTGATGGCAAACCTTGGATGGTGATGAAATATAAGCCGATTCGGTGTTTGAAAGAAGTGCCGATGAAACTAATGCCCAAGGATGTTTTAAAGAGTTTCAAGTGGTGGTACGTTGATAGCCAAACAGCTGAAGCGGTTATGGAAGATGAAGACGAGCAGGAAGTTCTGAGAGTGTATGATCCCATGCACTTGGTAAATTTGTCTCAAGCTGACTTGCAGGTGCTAAACGATAAGAAGATATTCTATATTCCTGCATGGAAAGATGAAGCCAAGAAATACCAGAGGGTGGTCTCTGTCTGTGTAAGACAAGGCGTTCATGCTTGAAGACGGGTGACATGAGATTTTTGGGATTACTAGACACGAGAATGAAGATAGAGATATGAAGCTACTGCCAAGGGGGAGCCTGTTGGTGCATAATGTCAGTAGTTCAGTATCTCGTGTTTTGTATGTGTCTGTAATCGTGTTAGATAGTTTGTTTTGGTTTGAATATTGTATTACACAAGTTCGCCTGGGATGTAGGCGAACTTGGTGACAAGCGAAGTTGTGATAACTTCGCCTAGTATGTTAGGCGAAGTTGTCGAGGTTATTTAAACCTCACTTCGGCTTGGTTTTGGTTAAGTTTTTCAGAACGTGTATTGTGATAATTGAGATCACGTGTTGAAGTGTTGCAATACAAACGTGTTTGTTAGTATTGTAACGTGTGTTTGTGTATCGTCTCAACGTATTATATAACTTACTCTCGTATCGTATTACGTGGGGATTCCACACCCTCGTGTTACGAGATACTCCTGTGTAGATCCGGCTGGGAACCTACAAATTGAACTAACACAACTTACCATACATTTAAAGTTTACGTGATGTAAACTTAGAGAAATTTCAATTTATTCTTTTTTTTTCATTTATTATAAAACTTGCATTTATTATTTTGTTTGAAATGTCGCTTAACGATAACAAGTCTTTATATTTAATCAACTTTAGCTCGTTGTCTCATTAGATCTTTAAAATCCATATATGAGCCAACTATGAGTAGTATTACATAAAAACTAACTCAAAACTAATTCAACGTGTCAGAAATATTAATACGAAAAGTATGTCTAATTTAGCTCATATCAATTGTCATGATGTTTTGATAAACAATATTTTATGTTATGTTTTAAAAAGACAAGTTATGAATGTTTCTAATGAATGGATGGCTTTTATTATTATTATTCCGCAAAAGTTTTAATTCACTATGATATTTAGAACTATATTTATGAGTAAATCCATCGCCAAAGTAGGGCATCGGGACCGGGGCCTTACAATGGCTTGGCCCAATCGCACACCCAACAAGCGCAACCCACCAAAAAGCCTTCACCGGACCCCACCATTTATGTGAAACACGTAAATTCCACCATTCGTCTAACCTCAAGTGTCGCCAATGCACCCATTGCGGTAGTTTTAGTAACCTCTTTTTCACATGTCGCGAACACAACCAACCCAACATTCAACCATTTACCTCACCTCTTGCCCAACCCCAAACTTTACCTTATGCTCAACCGTTTACTCAAGCACTCTCAACTGTTAGAGCTTGTTACAATTGTGGAGACCTTAGCCATTATCGCAATGCATGCCCAAGACTCGCACACATGAACCAAATACAATCCTACCCAACCCAAGCCACTCAATATCAAGCTTACCAAGCCCAAGTTTATCCAACCCAAGTCACCCAAGCCCAAGTGAAACAACTTCAGCCAATCCAAGTACAACCCATTCAAGAAATCCAAGCCCAACCCATTCAACCAATTCAAGCCAACCAAATCCTAACCAACCTCAAGTAACCAAGGTACTCAAGGAGATGCGTGTTACATCAACAGTTCCCATGTCTAAAGCCTCACCTTTCAAGAATATATGCTACACAAGCGACGTTCATTTTATTTCTAGTTCCTTCCATTTAAATCTATTGTAATGACTTCACTAAATTTCAAATTTTGTTATGAATGAAAAGCATGGTTATTCATGTTTGAATTCAATTCCTCATCTATTTCTATTATGTCGGTTATTAGACTATCTATTGTTACACAATTTATTATCACAATTCAAGTGGTCTATGACCGATTGTTTACCGGTATTACGTGCATAGCGATGTGCATGGTTATCTAATAGTATTGTATTTGTATCATGAATTACCTAAGACCGATTCCTACAAACGTTTTGTTTTAGAAATTGGGACTATGAACATTTATTGTACATAGTTATCTAATAGGAGTCACATGTACAAATTTTATTTCGATATTTTAATACATTGCTATCCAAACCCTCCAAACTCACCACATTCTCACGGTACTCTTTTTCCATAAGATTTTATAATATTCACTTCAAGCCTCATCTATTATTACATTTCTTTAATCATGTGATGTGATTGTTGTGTGAACCTATTTATGTGGATAGTTATTCATGAATTCTTGTTGTCATCTTCAATATTTTGATACATCAAATGCGTAAATTACTTATGTTATTTCAAAATTTTCGGCATTTTTTTTTCTTCATTTTGTTGTTATTATTTTCGATGATTAACTTCAACAATTTCGTTACATTTTTTTTTCAAAGTTTATTTATTAGTTATTTGTGGTCATCAAATTTAACGTATTAATTTATTTCCATTGCTCTTGATCAAATAATTCTATTTAAATATTGATTTAAAACGTTTTCTTTTACCTTATTTCTGAAACTTCACAACGGGACGAACCATGAGCACCATGCGACGATTTAAATAATTATGAGTGAACATATAATTATCAAAGTCCTCGCATATAACTCATAGTAAATACGGTTGTGTGTCATAACTCAGAACCTTGGATGATTTAGGTAACATTATAATCATCGATGTGATAAGGGCATGGTGGATACGCCACTGGTACATCCTTTATATAAGTGTCCTTATCATATTTTTCAGGTTTGTAGCCTTATTCGGATTACTCAAAAGTCTTTGTTATTTTATTAAAAAATATTTTCTCTTAACACTTACTTTCTTTATGTTATGGATGATATTTCTTTAATTTCGGGATGAAATTTCCAAAAAGTTCTAAATACTGTAACATTCGTCAAATTTTGGAATCAAGAACTTGGCCCGTTTATTTTTTTTTTAATTTTACTTTGTATTTATTTCATATAATTTGTTCCTAATACTTTACGCGCCACTCAAATTCGTTATTAGTTAAACTAGTTATAAGAACTTTTGAGAATGTGTAGAACCCACCCTTTATCCATGTTTGGTTCTAATTCGATTAACTTACCTAACTCCAGGGACTAAATTGCATGCATTACAAAATTTTTTTGTAACCTTCCCTCTTCCCTCCTCACCATCGGCCGCCACCTCCTTTTCCCTTTGATTTTGATCCCTAATCCAAGCCTAGATTTACGGGATTTTGATCATGTCCAACTAGTTATTGATCAAACGCGTTAAATGATAGGTTTAATTGGGAAATAAATAGCTAATTAACAACCAATTCACATGAACTCGAAACCACGGTTGAACCAACTTCAAAACCCTATAAAATCTTGACCAAATTGCAATTAAACTGACACCTTCCTCCCCTCATCCTTATACTAAGCCCTCTTTAAATTGTATCAAACGAAGTCGTCTTGGATCATTTTGAGTCCGTGTTCTAGCCGTTAACCTTATCTCATCGTTCTATTTAATTTCGTAATCATTCAAGGAAATTGAATATTGGTTTTAGGTCGATTTTACATAGTCATAGAACCCCCCCCCCCCTCTAGAGGGTTTAGAGACTTCAACTGAATTCTAGGGTTTATGTGAACTGGGGATAAATCTGGTTTAGTGTTTATATTTAATCAGTTTCATCCTTATAACATGTTAGACACCTGTCCTAATGGCTAGTGCATAATTGTTAAAACCTTGAACAGAATGAGGGCGCAAGTTCAAGCCCCTTCACATGGCCGATTTTTGTCTTTTTATTTATTTATTTATTTTCTTTTGTTTTTAGTTATATTATATATTTAAAGTAAATCATTTTAACTGTTTAACGAGCCGAACATCGACAAACTTTAAAAAAAGTTTTCGTTTAACATTACCGTTTACGAGTACACACACACACACACACACATATATATATATATATATTTGCTTAAAAATCAAATACAATATCTAAATATATATATATATATGTTTTTTCTTTAAAGGAGATAACTTACTCGTCTAAACGAATCGATCACCGTTAAACTTTCAAAACAAGTTTGCTTTTAATATATAAATATATGTAATATTAAATTGTTATTTTAGTGTTTAAAAATTGAAAATTGATGATATTTTAATCGCTTACGCTTTTGATTTAATTTTAACAAAATAAATATATATTTAACGCCTTAACGATTTCAAATCCGTTATAAACCCATGTTACCGTGTTTTATTCATTTATATTGCTAGAATATTAATTTTAGTTGTGCCTTTAAAGTTAGGACATATCGTCGAAGCTTCACGTGGAACTATCTAGTCTGATTTACCCGTCTTTTCGTCACTGCCTCTATTTATTTAAGGTGAGTTTTTATACCATTTTTTCATCTTTTATATTTTGGGGTTAGTATGTATACCATATTCACTTTTATTCTTGTTTTATTACCACATCTATTCAAAACGCAATTCAATATATGTGTATGTGTGATTATTGCATGCTCTATGATTATGCTCTATGTGCTTAAATGTTTATTTTATGTTTGGTGGTTGGTATCTCATCCTCATCTATTCTCATCTAGCATGATCATACATTTACCCAAGTACATTTATTTCGTATCGATAGGAACTAGTCCACATCTATTGAGTTATCTACATTTTCTTAAGATTTGTAATTCTCACCATTTACATATGAATTGTGATTTACCTATCTACATATATAAAACTAAAACTTATGTATTCTCACCAACATTCATGTTGACAAGCTCTATTTTTATACATGCTACAGGTACAAGTAATTGATATTGTTCAAGATCGAAGTTTTTACTTTTACCTTAGGATATTTAATCAAATACAAAAGTATGATGTATTTGTTTATTGAATTTGTGTACTTGTTTTAATCTTAACGAAATCAAATAATTATTGTCGCTCTAATTAATGTCTTTTGAGAAACCATCCATCAATAAGTTACGCTCCGACATGTTCCACTTCCTTTGGTCGGGGTGTGACATTGTAGGTCTTAATCCTAGTTATGACACGATCAAATGTAATAGTTTGATTACGCAACCTCTTCCTACTATCAGACGTGGATATGGTATTCTCATGCAAGATGAGAAGCAAAAGGAAATTCACACCACCACTGAATTCACAACATCTATGAATGCAAGCAGTGGAGGTCTTATCAGTGGAGGAACATGGGAGAATAAAAGAACATTGGTGTGCACTCATTGTAAGAGGAATGGGCATTCAATGAACAAATTCTATAAGCTGATTGTTTTTCCAAAAGATTTCAAGTTCCCCAAAGGAAACAAGTTTTCTAACCTTTGTAACAACTCGGGTTTTCGTATAATATATATTAAATACCAATACCTGACCCGCTTTCGTTTTCGGGTAATTTTAATCAATAAAATATTTAAATTATAACATTCTAGTTTTCTTTTATTTATTTATTTATTATTAACTTTGAATTATGAACAAATTTCTCCCCAAACTTATTTTTAACATTTATTGTTTCCACAGAAGAAGGTAAGGGACTAGTTAGCAAAATCTGATTTATAATTATATTATTATAAAATCCAAACCCATTTCCAGATCCAAACTCGTAAACCCGTCCAGCCCGTTTGCATAGTTCTTTTCTTGTAACCTAATCCACGTAATATAAACGACATTGATTTTGTAGGATCGCTTATATGTTTATTACGAGTTATACTGACATGTTAATTGAGGTATGAAATTAGAATTCGTTTTTGATGATTAAAATAACAAACCGACTCATATCAACATATGATTATATCAGTTAGGGTTAACATTAACACAGTTAAACTAGTATGTAGCTTCTTCTGGACCTCGCGACCAAAACCCTTGTAAGACCCCGTTCTCGCTGCCTCAATTTGGGCGTTGGATCTACTCATGAACACAGTTCTAAATATCAAAGTTAATTAAAACTTTACGCGGAATATAAAACTTTCATTGAACATTACATAGTTATTCATAAACATGTATTAAACAAACATTCTTGTCTTCCAAAATTTAAACATCAATTATAAAACATCAAGAGTCTTCAGATGCCAGCCTCTTATTCTTCTACCATGTGCCCCGCTCAAGCTAGCTGCCTCTAACTACTCACCTGCATGCATACTAAAGGTCAGCTACGCCGAGTGAGTTCTAGTTAAACATATAACATACAACACTATCATAATTACATGCTTTCGTTCATACTTTATACTTTCATACATTCATTCATTATACACTTACTTACCTTCATACCTTTTTTCTTTCATTTTCATACCTTACGTTTTAAAGAGCATTACACCCTACTTTCCTTGAGTATTATTAGGACCCGGTTCCCTCTTGCGTCGAATATTATTAGGGTTCGGGTCCCTCTTGCCTCGAGTATTGTTAGGGCCCGGTTACCTCTTGCCTCGAATATTATTAGGGTTTGGTTCCCTCTTGCCTCGAATATTATTAGGGTTCGGTTCCCTCTTGCCTCGAGTATTATTAGGGCCCGGTTCCCTTTCGTTACCATACAACCATACTTTACCTTTCTTTGTCACCATCTTTGTAACATTCATACTTACACACATACATATCATACATGCATTATTTATACATACTTCCTTCGTATAATCATTTCATACTTGCTACAAAATACTTCCTTTAACAATACGTGCAATATCCGAAGATCGCTCACGTACTGTCAAGCATACATTCATAAATAACATAACTATCACATTCATTCTAAATACATACACTTACCACTTAAGGTAAATGTATTGGCATTTACATTGATTATGCACACAGCCCCGAAAGCATAACAAGGAAATTGGGCTAGAAACTCACCTGGATTCTGTTACGCTCGCCGTTTACTGTTATTCCTCTCTTTAGCTGGGTTCGGCTAACTATACATCAATTACATGCATCAATGCTTGTCCTAATCACATTATTCATGTTTCACCAGAGGTGACTAAGTCTGGTATATTTTAATGGCCTTGTAAGGCATTGTATTTTAATTTTCATGGCAAGGCATTGTATTTGATTTGTCATGGTAAGGCATTGTATTCGATTACTATTGTATTCGAATACATTATATTCGACTGCCTTGGTATTCAAATACTCTTGCATTTGAATATATATATATATATGCGTAATTTAATAAAGCCCATTCGAATACAAAAAGGAAGGAGAGAATATCATGAAAGGTTATATATATATATATATATATATATATATATATATATATATATATATATATATATATATAACCTTTCATGATATTCTATCCTTCCTTTTTGTATTCGAATGGGCCTTATTAAATTACGCTTGTCTTCGAGTAAACTGTGTCCCATGAGGCCAAGATATTGTATTCGAATGGATATATATATATATATATCACAGTTTTATTCGAATGGGTATATATATCACCATTTTATTCGAATGAGTATTTATATCACCATTGTATTCGAATGGGTACCCTGGTGTACTCCTTCTTTTCTTTCTTTCTATATTTGAACAAGGGTTCAAAGTGTATATGAATACAGGGTGTATTCGAACACATGTTGTATGCGATTGTCAGTGTATTCGAATATATATGTACTGTACGTGAATGTGTATATTGTATGCGAAAACTTGGTGCATTCGAATACATTATTGTATTCAAATACCTTAGTGCATTCGAATGCATTATTGTATTCGAATGGCCTTTACGCTATCTTGATTAGTCTTTCTTTCTTTTATTCGATTAGAACATTGCATGCGAATACACTATGTATTCGTTTGCATGGTCTATGTGAATGTATAGCTTAGCCAATACACATGTATGCGAATCTAAAATGTTATTCGAGTATATACATTGTATGTGACCTACAATGTGTTCAAGTCTGTACATTGTATGCGACCTACAATGTATTCGAGTCCACTGTTGGATAATACCACAATTTATTCTCATTTTTACGCCATAATCTACATCCATTCACTTATTTTTGCATCATATTAGCCTTTAAACGTTTTTCGCACCATCGGTTATCATCCACTCTCCTAACGTTGCACCATATAACCCCTTAACGTCCTCCATTGCCCAAGATCTAGTTCGGGTATCATAAATTTTGAACCTTTATTATTTAAAACGTTCTTAGACTAGATCTAGGGTTTTCTTTATGAACCGTATGCAACCATGAGTTCGTTAGGTCCATTTTAAACATCAAGTTTGCATTTTTATGATACCTCTATAACCGATCTACTCTAGGGTTGAGTTTTAGGGCAAACCGTTCATAAATACACAACCTTTATATGTAAAGAACATACCTTTTGACGCCTCTATGTTACGGGTTAGATTGGATATGAACAATAATCTTGTATCTTGCTTGTATATCCAAGATCTATCAAGATCTAGCTTGGTTTTTGGTCTTGGATCCCTCTTTCTTGGTCAAGGTCGTGTATGGTGTGTGTGTGTGTGTGTGTATGTGTGACTTAGAGTGTTTAAGGAGGCTAGGAAGATAAGAAATGAGAGATTTAGGGGTTTAGGGAGGTTTAAGGAGTATTTATACTCTCTTAAGCTCATGGACCTAAGGCACATCCCATCCCTTATTCCATCTTTCCCCACCAAAGTCCATACTCTTTTATTATATTTTAATTAAATATTAACACACATTTAAATAAATGAGTATCATTTCCTTTTATTTATTAATATAATATTTCGGATGTTACAAGTCTTCCCTCCTTTAAGAGGTATCGTCCCTAAAACCTAACTATTACTAAAAAAATCTAGGTAAAACTTGCGCATCTCTTCTTCAACTTCCCAAGTAGTGTCTGATCCTTTGCGATGCTTCCATATCACTTTCACTAAGGGTATAACCTTGTGACGGAGTTGCTTTTCCTTACGATCAACTACCTCTACTGGCTGTTCAATGTAGTTCAACCGTTCATCAACCTCAATGTCCTCCAATGGCACATGAGACGTGTCATCAGTCAGGCAGTTCCTCAGATGAGAAACATGGAAGGTTGGATGAATTCCATCTAACTCTTCGGGTAAATCTAGCCTATAAGCCACTTCACCCACATGATCCTTAATCTTAAATGTTCCAATGTACCTTGGACTTAGCTTTCCTATTTTCCTGAAATGAATAATTCCCTTCGAGGGAGAGACCTTGAGCATCACATTGTCACCAACGTTAAACTCAATCGGTCTTCGTTGCTTATCAGCATATGACTTATGTTGGTCTTGAGCAGCTTTCATCCTTGCCTTGTTCTGATCAAAATTTTAAGAAGTTTCTTGCGCAACCTCTAGACTTCCCATCTCCTTCTGACCAATCTCTCTCCAACATACATGAGTTCTACAACGTCTTCCATACAACATCTTGAACGGTGGCATACCAATACTCGAATGGTAGCTATTGTTATAAGAGAACTTTTCCAGGTGCAGATGATCATCCGAACTTCCTCCAAAGTCTAGAACACAAGAACGTAGCATATCTTCAAGGGTTTGGATCATCCTTTCAGACTGTCAATCTGTTTGAGGATGATACGCCGTACTAATGTTCAATCTTGTTCTCATGGCTTCATGGAACTTCTTCCAAATTCTAGAAGTAAAGTGGGTGTCTCTATCGGACACGATCGACAGTGGCACCCCATGCTTAGTCACAACCTCTTTTATGAAAAAACTTGCTAACGTTTCTGACTAGATAGTCTCTCGTATTGGCATAAAGTGAGCACTCTTTGTTAAACGGTCCACAATCAGCTAAATGGTATCATGATGTTTAGCTGTACGAGGTAGCTTAGTTATAAAATCCATGGTGATGTGTTCCCATTTCCATTCAGGTATCTCCAAAGGTTGCATCTTCCCATAAGTCTTCTAGTGTTTAGATATGACTTGCAAACAAGTTAAGCACTTAGTGACATAATCTACCATATCATTCTTCATACCCGGCCACCAATAGTCTCTCTTCAAGTCTTGATACATTTTAGTGGGCCCCGAATGGATTGAATATCTTGACTTATGAGCTTCATCTAAGATTCGACCTCTAAGATTCCCGTGGCGCGGAATATACATACGGTCAAACCTAGTCTTAACACCATGAGTGTTTTCCATTAACTCGTCTTGCTGACCGAAATTCCTTTCCTTCTTCACCAGCCCTTCATCTACCAACACTTCCGTCTGCACCTTGATAATTTCTACGAAAAGACTTGAGTTCTGGATCAATTGATATGACTTTACTGTTGCAATGACTTCTTCATTCTTACGGCTTAGCGCATCAGCTAACACATTAGCTTTACCAGGATAGTACTTAATATCGCAGTCGTAATCCTTTATTCACTCTAACCATCTTCTTTGTCTCATGTTCAGCCCCTTCTGCTCGAAGAAGTACTTTAAACTTTTATGATCTGTGTAAATAGTACACTTAGTACCAAACAAATAATGTCTCCATATATTGAGAGCATGCACTACTGCTGCTAGCTCTAGATCATGCGTTGGGTAGGTACTTTCGTGAACCTTCAACTGTCTGAACGCATAATTTATAAACTTTCCTCGTTGCATCAACACACAACCTAACCCACGATGCGAAGAATCAGTACAAACAACCAAATCCTCGTCACCATTGGGTAAAACAAGGATTGGAGCTTGCGTGAGTCTTTTCTTTAATTCCTCAAAAGCTTCTTCTTGGAACTTACCCTAACTGAATATTACAGACTTTCGGGTCATACCGGTCAACGGTGCAGCTATCTTGGAGAAGCCTTTGATGAACCTCCTATAGTAGCTAGCCAACCCTAAGAAGCTTCGTATATCAGTATTGTTCTGCGGAGTCTTCCAATTCATTGTTGCCTCAATCTTAGCTGGGTCCACGGTAATCCCTTCAGGATTGATCACGTGACCTAGAAACTGCACTTCCCGCAACCAGAATGTGCATTTCGAAAACTTAGCATACAACTTCTCTTCTTTCAAAACCTCCAATACTTCCCCTAGATGCTCAGCATGATCAGACTCGTTGTTTGAATAAATCAATATATCATCAATGAAACGATAACTGACTTATCCAACATCGGCCGACACACCCTATTAATCATGTCCATAAATGTTGCGGGAGCATTTGTTAGACCGAATGACATCAGGAGGAACTTGTAGTGTCCATACCACGCCTGGAATGCTGTTTTAGAGATGTCCGCCTCTTTCACTGTTAGCTGATGATAGCCTGATATGAGATCTATTCGGGAGAACCAACTTGATCCTTGCATTTGGTCTAACAAATCGTCAATACGTGGCAACAGATATCTATTCTTCACCGTAAGCTTGTTCAACTTACGATAATCTATACACATTTTCATACTCCCATCCTTCTTCTTAATAAATAATACCGGTGCGCCCCACGGGGAAACACTCAGTCTTATAAAACCTTTGTCAAGGAGTTCTAGCAGCTGCGACATCAATTCCTTCATCTCGGATGGGGCTAGATGGTAAGGCGCTTTCGCGACGGGTTGGGCACCTAGTATTAAATCTATCTAAAATTTTATCTCTCGCTCCGATGGCAACCCCGGAAGATCCTTAGGGAACACTTCTGGGTAGTCGCACACAATAGGAACATCTTTCAGTTCTTTCGTCTCGGCCGTAGCTTTGACAACATACGCCTGGTAGGCACCGCACCCTCGCCTTAACAAACCTCGGCTTTTATCATCGAGATGACATTAAGCCCAAAACTTTCCTTATCACCATAAACCGTCACCGCACTACCATCCAAGGACTTTAACCTTATTATCCTACTCTTACACACTATCTGAGCTTCAAACCTAGATAACCAATCCATTCCCAAAACTAATCGAACCCTCCTAAGGTCATCACATACAGGGTAATAGGGAACTCACGTCCCTCCAAATCTATCTTACAATCCTTATCCATTTTCATTATTTTAACCGAAGTGTCACTAGCGGTTTCTACTATAAAGGTTTCAGGTACTCGACAACATTTCATTTTAGCAAATTTACTAAATGGTGTAGCTAGGAAACTCCTATTACCACCCGAATCAAACAATACGAAAGCGGAAATACCGTTTACAAGAAACGTACTTGTGACAACGCCTGGAATTTGCTTGGCTTGCTCCTGAGTCAGCATGTAAGCTCTGGTCCTTGGCCTTGCTTGCTCAGCATCTTTATTTCCATTACCTCTAGCTCCACCATCGGTGCACTCCCGCGACATGTGACCGGTCTTGCCACATTTATAACATGCAGGCTTGGCATTACACTCATGAGCATAATGCCCTGCCTTTCCGTACTTATTGAAAACACTTGTTAGTGCACGGTTTTGGTGTCTCGAGTCTTTGTATTTATCGTATTGTAATTTATTATTATTTTAATGAAAAGATATTTATCTTTAATAGTTAGTTCGTTAATGTAAGGCTAATTCGTTTAGGATGTTTAACGAATTAGCCAGTTCGTTTAATGTAACACTCATTCGTTAAATATGTTTAACGAATGGGCTGATAGTTCGTTATGTATGTTCCCATTCGTCATGGAATGTTGACGAATGGGGCATAGAGAATCAAAGATTCTTTAAGTTTTCTTTATTGATTCTGTAAGCTAACGAACTGGACACCAATTCTTTACGGGATGTGTAACGAATTGGTTCCGTCGTCTATATATAGGGGTGTTCCTACCCCTGTTAATTTAAGTTTTGATTGATAAAGTAACGAACCCCTGTCCACATTCTCTCTCGATCAATTCTTCATATAATATATTAATTAATACGCATAATTAATATATATGTATATATATATTAACATTGATTAAGAGTATAACAATGAACTAGATCCTATTAAGGTATATTAGATTTACGATTGATAACTAATATCGTTTAGATCTGAATCGTGTTTAACAAGTGGTATAAAAGATTTAGGTGTTCGATTTCTCTTGATTTATTGTTATTAGATCTCGTTAATTGAAGTGGATTCAATTAGTTTTCTTATTATTAAGTTTTATTTGAATTTGATTGAATTAACAGTTGAATCTATTAATTATGGAGTGAGTTTGATTTGGTTTGTGTTCAGTAAGAATTGAGGAAGGTTTGAGTGGATTGGATTATGAATTTGGATCAGTTTTGAGTTGGATCTGTGTGTGTACAGAACAGAGTGTGGTGAATTGAGATTTGGTTGGTGGTTTGGTTGATTGAGTTTACGAGTTAGTACGTATTAGATTCGCGATTTGTGTACGAGTATTTTGAATCGTTATTTGGTCGATATGGTGATGTTTTGAGGTAGTATTACAAATCTGGGTTGAGTTTGGGTGTTCTTGGATCTGATAATTTTTCCAGATTTCTAGAAACTCAGCTTGAATATTTGAAGATCTTCATCAATCGCTTGAAGATTCGTTAACGATTATAATTCGTTAGTAGCCTTTCTAACGTTTGTGGTTCGTTACACTTAATTCGTTAGACACGTGTCCTAATTCGTTAGTAGCCTTTCTAACAAACTTGTGCCACGTGGCTAAGTTTGTTATAACCATCTAACTGCCTAACAAACGTGTTCATTAGATACTGTAGCAAGTTCGTTATCAGTTCGTGACCTTGATTCATGATTTTGATTCGTTACTCATTCGTCATTGATTCGTCAACTTGATTCATCATTTCAATTAGTCAACGATTCGTCAACAATTTGTCACTGATTCGTTAGTGACGTGTCTTTGATGCATCTTTAATTCTTTATAATCTGATTCGTTACCAGTTTTTTATAAATCTTGATTCGTTACTTATCTGATTCGTTACTTAAGTCTAGTTCGTTACAAAAGTTTCCATATTGACCCTTGAGTTTGACATTTTGGTCAAATTTGAACTTGTTTATTTGCAATGGCTGGTTTTTATGCTTTGGCATCTCAGAACGCATTCATGCAGCAAATGTTACACCTTGATGCTGAAATTGGATCTCATTCCAAATGTCTTCGACTGATGAAGTTCAGTGATTTTGCAAAGTGGGAACCACGTTTTCATGCACATCTTGGTTCTATTCATCCTGATTGTTCCTATTGTCTTGATGTAGTGTATACTGTACCAATGATTGGTGATGAGACTATTGGTTTTACTCCTAAAGCCTTTTCACAGTATTCCAAGAAGAGAAGAAGGCTTTAGAGATTGAGACTAAAGCATACTCAACTCTCACTATGGCTTTACCTGATACTATGTTCCATCAAGTTGGGAGTATCAAGATCTGTGCTTCATTATTCCAACATGTTAAAATGAGAAGTATGGGAATACTGAAGAAAGAAAAAAGGCAATGTTGAAGTTTCAATTTCGAAATTTTAACTTGTTGAAGGGAGAGACAGTAGAAGAAATGACCACAAGGTTTAATCATCTTATCGCTGAGATGGTTAAGTTAAAAATGGAGCCAGATGAAAATGATAAGATTGACACTGTGAAGAACGCTTTACCTGTTTCATATTCTACTTTTCTTATGGTGTTAAAAGAAAATAATTATTTCAAAAATGAAGATTTGACTGCTTAAGAGTTTATGCAAAAGATTGAAGCTAGAGAATATGATTTAAAGTGTCAAAAGTCATCAAAAGAAGTTCAAGATCCATCTTTCTATGGAGGAAGCATGCCATTAAGCAGTACTACAACACCGATCATTGCTTTTATTACTCAAAATGCAAATGCGGGATCTTCAGCTTGTAGTGATCCAAGTGCATGTTTTATGGAATATGGGTACACTAGAAACATTGGGAAATATGGTGGATATTCTTCTACAAACAACTTCGCTCCACCATCAAATGTAAACATCAAAGAAGCTGAACAAAATTTCTCATTTCTTTGTGCTTTTATGACATCGTATGAGAATCTGGTGGGTAGTAAAATTGCTACGAGTGATTTAACTGATGAAGATTATGACCCAATCGACCCTGATGATTTGGAACTTATGGATCTTAAGTGGAATATGGCAATGAGCATGCAAAAAGTGAAGAATGTCATGCAAAGAACTGGGAAAGATCTACCATCGTTAAACAAGAAGGTTGGTTTTGATAAACTGAAAGTCAAATGCTATAACTGTCAAGAGTTTTGACACTTTGCCAAAGAGTGTGACAAACCAAAAAAGAGTACAATGGACCTCGAAACCAAGACAGAAGTTCTGTGAAAAAGAGTAATTATGCTGACAAACTGTCTAGCAGTAAACCATCTTCTTCGGGAACACAAGCTATGATTTATGCTGCTGATGGAACTGACTGGTCTAAAGATTATTGTGCAACGATAATCAAGCGAATTTGGCTATGTTTGAGTTGAATGAAAGCTTTCAAGATGCAAGTGGGAATGAGTTGTCATCTGACAACGACACTGAATCGGATTTTGATGATTCATGTCATACGCAGCCAACCACATTTTCTTGCATGGCCAAGATCGATGAGGTTAGTTCTTCTTCTTCTAATTCTATTAAGTTGTATGGTATTGTGCCTTGTGTTGCTTGTGAGACAAATAAGCCTAAGTTAGAAACTTTGAAACACATAATGACAGTTTGGTAAAAGAAATTGCTTCACTTAAGGATACCTATAGACAATCATTAGAATCTCAAATGAGATCTAGGGAGAAAATTGAAGCATTGTCTAATAGTAATCAAGACCTCAAAGCTGAATTGTTAGTCAAAATGACAATTAATGCTCAAAAATTTCAAGAAATCTTGAAACATCGATCCAAGATAACAGAACTTGAAAATGAGGTTCTTGAGTTGAAGAATAAATTGGGAAATTTCAGAAATTCATCATTTTTGCTAAATGAAATTATTGAAGTATCAAGTAAGCAAAAAGATTCAAAGAAAGGTGTAGGTTTTGTTGAAGTACCACCACCATTTCATAATGATTACACAGCAAATCCTTTTGCTGGAAATGAGGAAACTGTTGTTAATGAACCTGTTGTTGAGACAAAATCTAAAGTGCTTAAAAATAACAATGTGAGTGCCCAATCTTCATCACAAAAACCTCATATTCAAAGCAACAAGGTCTTTGTTGGAAATAATGTTGAAAAAAAAAGTTATCATTGAGGATGTATTTGAACATGATGTTGTACACAAAAACCAGGACATTCCACGTTCAAATCACATTTTATGTGAACCTCGTGAATTTGAGGAAGCTTTGTACGGTTCATATACAACTCAAGTGAAAAAGGAGAAACAAGTTAAGGTTAAAGCAAAGAAATATGAAAAACCAAATATTTCTGATGAGGATTTGCTGCGTTTTGTCAATCCTCCAGTTTCAGACTCTTCAACTGGTCGTGTGTTTAAGCTAAAAAGAAATTAGCAAAGTTTTCACTGAGAAAGACATTCTGCTTAATCTAATCAAGCCTGAGTTGATTGAAAGGGTCTTTCAAAATGAAGCTTCCAAGATTCAAAATCTTGAACAAGAATTTGTGAAATCTAAGACATCAAATGTTATGGATCCGTTAGTAAAAGCAAAACAATTGTTAAAATTTGCTAAAAAGGTTTAGTTTGTAAAATCTCATGGAACTGATTCATTTCAAAGTTTTTCTAATTGTTCAAATCCAGATTTCTACATGAAAATGAAATCTGTGACATTTGATGACTTAGATAAAGTTCCAATTGCTGGAGTTTATCATCAACCTTCGGTTGCACATGTTTCCGCACCACCTCAACGTGAACATGTTGATATGAGAACTTGCTTTCTTTGTGGTGAACAAGGTCACGTGTTTAGACTATGGATTGAAGAAATCTCAAAATCTTCATCCATTTATCAAGGAACAATCTAGACCCGTTCCTGTGATAAAGGAGATTTTGAAAAGACCAATGTCTTTCGATGATGAAACTCACATTATGTTTTCTGATGTGAATCCTCGAAAAATGATTCATGTTAATGAAAAATCAGTTAATGTAAAACCCAAATTTGTCCCAACTGAGTCTGTTTGAAAAACATGAATACAAATGTCGTTCAAGCTGCTTATTTCAAGACGAAAGTCTAAAAATCCTATAACTTATTCAGAAGTTGTTGAACAATGTTTGAATTCTGCTTGTTTTGATTCAACATGTTAAACTCAAAAGGTGCCCAAGACTGAGGCATGTTCTGCCTTTTTGAACTGATCACTTTATGTTTGTGTGTAGGGTTCATCCAAGCCTGTGTCTGGGGAGAATTGGATAATGGACAGTGGATGTTCTCGTCATATTATCGGAAATATAAATCTTCTTACAAATGTCAAAAATATTCAAGGAGGGTATGTTGTATTTGCGAGTAATTCGGGTGGTATGATAACACAAGAAGGCGATGTGTCGAATGGGAGTATCACGTTTGAGAAAGTAAATTATTGTGACATGATCATAATTTATTGAGTGTGTCATAAATATGTGACAAGAAGTACACAACCGTATTTAATGACAAAGAGTGTTTAATCCTGAAACCGGGATATGTCATTCCTGAAGATATGGTTGTCATGTTATCTCAGAGATTGAATGATATTTATGTGTTGAACATGAGTTCTAAGGTATCTACCTCCGTCGAGACGTGTTTTTTTTCTAAGGCAACTAAAAAGGACACGATTATGTGGCACAGAAGGATGGGTCATATTCAAGTTCGGAAAATTAATTATTTAATGGCTAATGACTTGGTCGAAGGTGTTTTTTTGAAACACTTTAAGTTAACTGACCACTGTGTTGCTTGCAAGAAAGGCAAACAGAAGAAAAAGTCACACCCATCTAGGTTAATCAATACCATTGATAATCCTTTAGAACGACTTCATATAGATCTGGTCGGTCCAGTGAATCGTGCAAGTATCTCTAGTGATTGGTAATGTCTAGTCGTCACTGATCACTATTCTAGATATTCATGGGTTTTATTTATGAGTTCAAAAGATCAAACACCCATTATGATTCAAAATCTAATCACTAAGATCGAATCACTGTATAAGCTGAAAGTGAGACGTATTCGAAGTGATTATGGTATGGAGTTTAAGAACAATGTATTGGATTTCTTTAGCATTCAGAAATGAATTCATCGAGAATACAGTGCTCCTTATGTACCACAACAAAATGGGTAGCAGAGAGAAATAATATGACACTAATTGAAACGGCTCGAACAATGCTTGCAGATTCTAAGCTTCTGGTTCAATTCTGGAATGAGGCTGAGAATACTGCTTGCTACATGCTGAATCGTGTTTAGGAAACATCAAAAGACAAATTATGAACTTTTGAACAAATTTAAGACTAAATTAAAGTACTTGGAACCATTTGGGTATCATTGTACGATGGTAAAGAAAGATGCGGGTAAATTTGATGAAAAAGCCATTGAAGGTTACTTCTTAGGTTATGCATCACCTAGGAAACAAGTATTTAACTTTACTTCGGGCTGTGTTGAGGAGTGGTATCATGTTTATTGTCAAAGGTATACCACACCTCCCCAAGGTAAAGGACCTGATTGGATGTTCGATTATGAGGCTTTATTTAATTCTTTCACTCAATTAGCCGATCAATCAGATGAAGACTTGGTACGTGCTTATTTTGAGGATCAATTCTTACCTCCAAGATCTTATGGCTCAGTTTATGTTGATGCTTCACAAGATGATCTTCTTGATACGTCTGATGTGATTTCGATCTCATCTGATGATGGTCATTTTGTTGATTCCTCCTCAGCTCCATTTCCTGAAACACATGAGACTGGTGAATCATCTCATGATGCTGAGGAGAATCTAACTAACTTATTTGAAAACGTTGTTGTGTCTGAGACTCCGACTCTTCGGATTCATTCATATCATCCTCAGGACAACATCATTGGTAATTTAGACGTAGGTGTACAAACATGACATCAAATTGTTGCTTCAAATGATTCTTACATATATTGTGCGATATTTACTTCTCGGAAATCATGATTCTCACGAAATACACTTGCTTTCTTTCTCAAGTAGAACCGAAAAATGTTCGTATGGTTATTACTTATCCATTTTCGGTAGAAGCAATACAAGAAGAATTGCAACGGTTTAATCGACTGGGTGTATGGGATCTCATTGATAAACCGGTTAGAGTTAAGAAACCAATTTCTACGAAGTGGGTATTTAAGTGCAAGAAGGACGATCGTGGTGTAATTTTCATAAACAAAGCAAGACTTATTGTTCAAGGTTTTCATCAGCAAGAAGGCATAGATTACACTGAATTGTATGCTCCAGTTGCCCGATTAGAAGCTATACTAATATTCTTGGCCTATGCTGCTTTTAAGAACATCAAGGTTTATCAGATGGAAGTTAAGAGCGCATTTCTTAATGGAGAATTGCATGAAGAAGTGTTTGTTTTACAGCCTTCGGTTTTTGAAGATCCTGATTATCCGGACCGTGTTTACCGATAGAACAAGGCCCTGTATGGTCTACACCAAGCCCCGAGAGCTTGGTACGACACACTTGCTGACCATCTTACCGAAAATGGCTTCAAGTGAGGGACTGTGGATTGCACTTTATTTTATAAGAACGTTGGTGATGATTTGCTCCTCGTCCAAATTTATGTCGATGATATCATTTTTGGATCGACAAACGACAAGCTGTGTAAGGATTTTGAGAAGTCAATGCAGGCGAAATTTGAAATGAGCTCGATGGGGGAGATGAATTTTTTCTCAGGGTTGTAGGTTCATCAGTCTGATAAAGGAATCTTCATTCATCAGACGAAATACGTGAACGATGTCTTGAGCCGATTCAAGATCACTGCCGGAAAAATTCCTTCGACGCATCTACAACCCTGAGAAATGAGTGGTTCATTAATGTATTTAATTGGAAGATACCGTAGATCCTACCCTTTACCGAGCAATGAGTGGTTCATTAATGTATTTAATTGCTTCTCGTCCTGACATTATGTTTGCAGTTTGTTTGTGTGCTAAGTACCAATCAAGTCCCCGAGTGACTCACCTGGCAGCGGTTAGACGTATACTTCAATATCTGAGGGGTAATCCTGACATCGGGTTATAGTATCCCAATGGCGATAGTTTTGAACTCACTGCGTTTTCCGATTCGGACTATGGAGGATGCAAGATAAATTTCAAATCGACTTCAGCAGGGTGTCAATTTTTAGGAAGCCGGCTTGTTTCCTGGCAGTATAAGAAGCAGAAACGGTCTCCACTTCAACCGTTGAGGCAGAATACGTGGCAGCCTCGAGTTGTTGTTCACAGGTTTTATGGATACAACAACATCTGCGCGACTACGGTTTGAAGTTTCTTACTACTCCAATTTTAATTGATAACTCTGCTGCCATTAGTATCACCGAAAATCCTGTGCAGTATTCGAAAACAAAACATATTGAGATTCGATATCATTTCATTCGAGACTGTTTTAAAAGGAAACTAATTGATATTGAAAAAGTGCACACGGATTTTCAATGCGCTGACTTGTTTACCAAGGCATTTGACTCGTTTTAACTTTTTGCTTGGTCTAAACGGTATTAAAACACTTGATGAGGTCCTTAAACAAGGATAATTATCTTTCTTATGTTTTAGTGTATTTTCTCTCATTTATTTTTATGTTATGGGTTTTGGGGGTGAAAATTGAAAAATACAAAAAGATTGTGATTTTTGTTTGAATAGAGAAAAACCAAAAACATTTGAAAAATGAAAAAGTCAAAAATATTGTGTTTTTTTGTTTTTGAAAATTGAAAGAGACAAAAAGATTGTGAATTTTTTGTATGTATAGAAAAAACTAAAAAGACAAAAAGATTGTAAATTTTTCGTATGTATAGAAAAATCCGAAAAGAAAAAAAGATTGTGTTTTGTATGTAAAGAGAAAATCCAAAAAGATTTTTTCATTCCTTCGCTGAAAATTATATCAATTACTCATATTTGAAGGACATATACTTGTATATGTTTGGTCCTTATATTTACTTGTAAATGTTCGGGATAGCCATTTACCTGACAATGGAAAGTAGTTGGGGCGATTGTTATGCGTTTTATTGAATTCTTTCGCTGAAAATTATGTCGGTTATTTAAGTTTGTGAAACATGCTTGCATGTTTTGGTCCTGTTATCTACTTGTAGATTGATAGGATAGCCATTAATCTATAGACTGAAAGTGACTGGCCGATTAAGTTTATTTTTAATGCTCCTCAAAAATGAGTTTTGAAGCAAAAAGAGAAAATGATAGTACATTGATCATCTGGTCCCATATCTAGAAAGCAATAAGCTTAAAAGGCTGAGTGCTTAATTGCATTGGTGCATTGATAGGTCTTAAACAAACCGTTAAAGTGAAGTATGTGATAAACATAAAGAAACGCCAAATTGAAAGAGGTGTTAGTCTCTACCAAAAATCTTGGTAAGGATGGCATAAATGTAACAACCTATCATACTCAAGCCTTATTTTTTTCTGATCACCAAAAATAAAATAAAGCAATTAACAAGCGTTAGGCTTCTGGACACTGTGAGTCTTTATGCGGCTTAATCATCTGGGTATTCTTAAGCATGAATATTTCAAAGGCTTTTAGAACAAACCCTTGTCCTCATTCTCTCTCGATCAATCCTTCGTATAATCTATTAATTAATACACATAATACAATTAATATATATATATATTGACACTAATTAAGAGTCTAACAATGAACTAGATCCTATTAATGTATATTAGATCTACGATTGATAACTAATATCGTTTAGATTTGAATCGTGTTTAACAGCACTCCCCAGCATGGATTTTCTCGCACTTATGACATGTATCAGAACCAATACCCCACCTACACTAACCACCGTGCATCTTACCACAAATCTTGCACGAATTCTACTCCCATACACGTTGTTTCTTGTCCCTAGAGTTTCGCAACTGAGTACCGGGTCGCTTAGCATGATATACCCATTTCTTATCCTTCCTTTCTTCCACGACGATAACATCTTCCACTGCCAAGTCATCATAAACCATCTCAGCGAGTTCTACTGCAGAGTCGAACGTAGCAGGTTTATTCGCTCTGACTAAAGTACGAACATTCTGCGGCAGTCCTCTTATGTAACACTTGATCCTCTTAGCTTTTTTGTTCACCATGTTAGGTACCAACCTAGGCATGCAGTTGAAATCGGTAGTGTACTCATGGTGTGTCATCTTACCCGCCTTCAAGTTCGGAAACTTCATCTCCGCCCTCTCAATCTCAGTATCAGCACATAACCTCTTCATTCACAATTCCTTCAGGTAATCCCATTTTAAAGCCTTAATCTCTTCTCAAATCTTCCTCTACTCCACACTCTCCCACCAGTACATAGCTTCATCCCCCAATGACTGAGTGGCATAACCCACTACATGGTCGGGACGACATTCGCTTATTCAGATAACCTTATCTGTCGCGGTTATCCATTGGAGAGTAGCGATTGCGTATCCTAGACCAGTCAGCTTTGGCGGGTCGCAACCTTTGAACGACTTATAGTTACACCCGCCTCGACCTCTCTTCCTGTCATCAACTTTCACAGATCGAACTTCACTTAAGTCACCATTCTCTCTCTCATCATCTTTCTTACCATTCTTTCCTGACCTCTCAGCAGGTCTTGCATGGCTTTCAACAGACTTTTCGGGTTGCAGATTCTTCACTGTAGCAGCTACATCCTGTGCAATGGCAGCTTGTACAGAAGGGTCAAGCTGGTACCCTTCATTTTGGCTTGGCCCTCGCAGAGTCTCACTTGGACCTTCTGCAGAGTTTACAACTGGTCCTCCAGAAGGTTCTAAAACCCTACGTGGCCTACCACGACGTCCTGTACGACCTCCTTGTCCAACAACTTTTCTAGATTCAGCCATACGCATTCTATAAGGAAACACAAACATCATCACTCAAGGAACTATTTAGTACAAGGATAGTAAGGCTAATAGGTAATAACAGTGGCCAGCTGTGATTAGCTGATCACATTACTCTCCGTGTCCTATACATTTCCCCTTATGAGTCTATTTGCGCTAAGTTCTACTCTTAAACAGTTAATCAATCAAACAATCGATTAATCATATCCCTAACATACACCTTTCCTTTCTTTAGCAATTAAGCTAACATCATTACATATTATTTAACCATACACTTTACTTTTACTGAGCTTGCTTGAGTGACACATGGCTATCTTGAACTGGTATCTTCTTTCTTTTCTTACCTAAATCCTATTCTCTGTTCGAGTCTAAGCATGTAGGATGTTTAATTCTCTCGAACTTTGCTCTGATACTAACTTGTAAGGCCCCGTTCCCGATGCCTCAATTTGATCGTTGGATTTACTCATAAACACAGTTCTAAATATCAGAGATAATTAAAACTTTACACGGAATATAAAACTTTCATTGAACATTACATAATAATTCATAAACATGTCTTAAACAAACATTCTTGTCTTCCAAAATTTAAACATCAATTATAAAACAAAAAGAGTCTTCAAATGCCAGCCTCTTATGCTTCATCCATGTGCCCTGCTCAAACTAGCTTCCTCATTCTACTCACATGCGTGCATACAAAAGGTCAGCTACGCTGAGTGAGTTCTAGTTAATCATATAACATACAACACATTCATAATTACATGCTTTCGTTCATAGTTTATACTTTCATACATTCGTTCATTATACACTTACTTACCTTCATACCTTCTTTCTTTCAGTTTCAAACCTTACGTTTTAAAGGGCGCTACGCCCTAATTTCCTCGAGTATTATTAGGGCTCGGTTCCCTCTTCCCTCGAATATTATTAGGGTTCGGTTCCCTCTTGCCACGAGTACTGTTAGGGCCCAGTTCCCTCTTGCCTCGAATATTATTAGGGTTTGGTTCCCTCTTGCCTTGAATATTATTAGGGTTTGGTTCCCTCTTGCCTCGAGTATTATTAGGGTTCGGTTCCCTCTTGCCTCGAATATCATTAGGGTTCGATTTCCTCTAGCCTCGAGTATTATTAGGGCATGGTTCCCTTTCGTTACCATACAACCATACATTACCTTTCTTTGTCACTATCTTTGTAACATTCATACTTACACACATACATATCATACATGCATTATTTATACATACTTCCTTCGTATAATCATTTCATACTTTCTACACAATACTTCCCTTAACAATATGTGCAATATCAAAAGATCATTCACGTACTGTCAAGCATACATTCATATTATAACATAACTATCACATTCATTCTAAAGACATACACTTACCACTTAAGTGTATTAGCATTCACATTGAGTATGCACACAGCCCCGAAGCATAACAAGGAAATGGGGCTAGAAACTCACCTGGATTCTGTTACGCTCGCCGTTAATTTTTTTTCCTCTTTTTAGCTGGGCTCGGCTAACTGTACATCAATTACATGCATCAATGCTTGTCCTAATCAAATTATTCATGTGTTCACCAGAAGTGACTAAGTCTGGTTTATTATAATGGCCTTGTAAGGCATTGTATTTGATTTTTCATGGCAAGGAATTGTATTCGAGTACTATTGTATTCGAATACATTATATTCGACTGCCTTGGTATTCAAATACTCTTGCCTTTGAATATATATATATATATATATAACCTTCCTAATATTCTCTCCTTCCTTTTTGTATTTGAATGGGGCTTATTAGATTACACTTGTATTCGAGTAATACGTGTCCCACGAGGCCAAGAGATTGTATTCGAATGGATATATATATATATATATATATATATATATATATATATCACAGTTGTATTCGAATAGGTATATATATCACCATTGTATTCGAATGGTTATCATGGTGTACTCCTTATTTTCTTTCTTTCTATATTCTAACAAGGGTTCAAAGTGTATGCGAATACATGGTGTATTCGAACACCTGTTGTATGTGATTGTCAGTGTATTCGAATATAAATGTACTATATGTGAATGTGTATATTGTATGCGAACATTTGTGTATTCGAATACATTATTGTATTCGAGTACATTAGTGTATTCGAATACCTTAGTGTATTTGAATGCATTATTGTATTCGAATGGCCTTTAGGCTATCTTGTTTAGTCTTTCTTTCTTGTTTAGAACATTGCATGCAAATACATTATGTATTCGTTTGCATGGTGTAGGTGAATGTATAGCTTAGCCAATACACATTTATGCGAATCTACAATGTTATTAGAGTCTATACATTGTATGCGACCTACAATGTCTTCGAGTCTGTACATTGTATGCGACCTACAATGTATTCGAGTCCACTGTTGGATAATACCACCCTTTATTCTCATTTTTATGCCATAAGCTACATCCATTCTCTTTTTTTTGCATCATATTAGCCTTTAAACGTTTTTCGCACCAGCGGTTATCATCCACTCTTCTAACGTTGCACCATATAACCCCTTAACGTCCTCCATTGCCCAAGATCTAGTTCGGGTAGCATAAAGTTTGAACCCTTATTATTTAAAACATTCTTAGACTAGATCTAGGGTTTTATTTATGAACCGTATGTAACCATGAGTTCGTTAGGTCCATTTTAAACATCAAGTTTGCATTTTTATGATACCTATATACCCGATCTACTCTAGGGTTAAGTTTTAGGGCAAGCCGTTCATAAAAACACAACCTTTATATGTAAAGAACATACCTTTTTACGTCTATAGGCTACAGGTTAGCTTGGTTATGAACAATAATCTTGTATCTTGCTTGTATATCCAAGATCTATCAAGATCTAGCTTGGTTTTGGGTCTTGGATCCCTCTTTCTTGGTCACGGGCGTGTATGGGGTGTGTGTGTGTGTTTTAGAGTGTGTAAGGAGGCTAGGAAGATAAGAAATGAGGGATTTAGGGTTTTGGGGAGGTTTAAGGAGTATTTATACTCTCTTAAGCCCATGGACCTAAGGCCCATCCCATCCCTTATTCCATCTTTCCCCACCCAAGTCCATACTCTTTTATCATATTTAATCTTAATTAAATATTAACAAATATTTAAATAAATGAGTATCATTTCCTTTTATTTATTAATATAATATTTAGGATGTTACAACCCTTGAATTAATTGAATTATTTTAACCTGTATAATCCGTTCTGATCCCATCGTGTGCGGTCGGCGTTTTGTTCTTTGTTTGAACCATTGATTCATCTTTGATTCAGGTAATTATCATATGTAACATGATCGTTTTGAATCTAATTTATGTAACTCCAATGTTAATTCAACGAACATAAACTGAATTGATTGATTGTTGATTCTAGGGTTTATAAATAGTTTGGGTGTGATCGGTTATAGTATTTAAATTATTTTTTTATGAATTTATCAACTGACACACCAGCCCAGTTGGCTGGTGTGTGTGTGTTCAAGGCATAGAGCCAGATGGGGCGCAGGTTCAAACCTCCCCCAACCAAGCTTTTGTTATTTTATATATTTTTATAATTATTCTAATTATTAAAATGGTTTATTAATTCATTTATAATCAATATTAAATACAAAATAAACATAAATTTATTAAACCAACATCTTTGAGTTTACGTTTCATGTCAATTAATCCCGTTACAAGGTTTCGTTTATGTGTGTGTATATATGTATGTATTATAAGTATACATAAATAATAATAAACCAATATTATTTTATTAAAACCCGACATCATTATTGATGATTCTTGTAGTTGAACGTTTTTACAAACTTCTTATCTTTATTATATATACACACACACATATGTAAATTATATATATATATATATATATATGTATTATTTTTAGACAAAAGTATAATAAACGTATTAAAGTGATTAAATATATGTACCACTAATTGTCGTTAAAAGATTCAGACTAAACTATTTATTTATATTATATCTCATATTATTATTTATTTAAAAAAATATTTGTTTATTTGCATCATATTTACATATTATGATTGTTCAAACAGTTATTTACTTATAGTATATTTATTTAATGCAATACATATTATATCCAATTAGTTAAACATTATTTATTTATTTATATATTTATATTCATATTATCATAATTATATTCAAATTATATTTAAACTAGTTATTTATAAGTTCGACTACATGTTCATTATATCATGTATAACTAATGACAATTTTATAAACAATGATTTTTGTAATTAAATGATAAACAATAATGTTGATTTTTTCAATGACAATAACCATAAATATCAATCGTTCGATCACAAACATAATTCAAATCACATCGAAACCCAAATTCCATTGTATATGTTATGTAATTTATAATTTACTCAAAATATTATATTATTTAACTAGGAATCCTTGATTATAAACCCCGAAGGGTTTAGCATTCTCACATCCTTTCTTGTATTTTTTGCATCTAATCAGGTGAGTAATATCTCCCCTCTTTTGCTTGTTTTCAAACGTTTTGGGGACTTATGCGTACAAACTATCAAGTTACATTTTATTTTATCATATTCTCAAATGCAAATTTTTAATATTTGTGTTGTGTATCAATTGAATGACTACTTTCTATTTGTTTATGTGTTTATTTATCGAATTCGAAGAGGTCCATCATTTATCAATTATCACATCATGTCGTAGTGGTCGGCGTCCGATCGCATGACAATGGTTTCAGCGACAACTCAATTATTCAATCATGGTAACCAATGCCCGATTCACATGACAACGGTTTAGCCCACACATAATTATCTGTTTGAAACTTTTACATGCTATGGTTTGATTGTTTATACTCATGAATAACCTTTTTACGGTATTTTCTTATATATTATTGTTAGTGCCAAAACTGGTGATTTTCTCACTCAACCTCATGTTGACAAACATATTCTATTTTGTACCCATTTGCAGGTTGGATTGTTATCAAGATGAAGATCACGTAGAGATGACTTTTAGGATTAAAACTCACTCAAGAATTATTTGATCTTGTTTTGTAACTTCTTTATACTTGGTGTACTTAATGTTATTTGTTATAAAATATTTAATTAGATATTGTCACATGTTAAATTGTATGATAGTACCTTGTGAGCCGTGAACAATAAGTTCGCGGCTCGGCATTTCCACCTTAGGTTGGGGTGTGACAACCTCGATGAAGATCAAGGAAAGAGTGGTCAAATCAGTCTGAACAACAACAAGGAATAACTCATAAACAATATCATGATTTGATGGCTTTATTGCAAGAAACTAAAGTTCAACCTGGTACTTCAACCACATATGCTGCTAACAGTGCCACAACCATCAATCAGGAATCTTTCCGAGGTATAATCTCTTGCAATTCTTCAAAACATTATTCCTAATGGATAAGTGACACCGGTGCTAATGATCATATGTGTCATGATCACTCTTCCTAATGGCACATCCATCACAGTCCATCAATATGAGATTGTTCCTTTGACTGATAATATTTCCTTGTTGAATGTTCTTTTAGTACCACATTTTAGAAATAATCTTCTCTCTGTGTTAAGATTATTTTCTAAGATTGATAGTATTATTCTTTTCCATAAAACCACATGTGTCTTGAAATAATGGACTTTACCTCCTTGAGGCCGCTAAGCATTTTTCTGTCAATTCTTTTGTTTCAAATAATGTTTGTAACTCTGTTGTAAGTTGTGAAATTTAGCACAACAGACTTGCTAATTTACCAACCTACAAACTGAAACAATTACCTTTCATTTCTAATGCTTCTTTGAAATCTATTGTGATATTTTTCCTAAGACACGACAACATAAAGTGCCATTTCCTACTTCCCTATCAACTAGTAAAATTTTTGAGCCAATTCATATTGATGTTTGGGGGCCTTATCACACAAATCCTACAATGGCTTTAGATATTTTTTTAACCATAACGGATGATTACAGTAAAACCACATGGACACATTTATTTTCCACTAAAAGCAATGCCTTTTCCATACTTCAATCCTTTATTGAAATGGTTAGAAACCAATTTGGATCTAATGTGAAATGTATCATATCCGATAATACTTTTGAACTAGGATATGGATTTGTTCGAAGTACTTATGTGTTGAGTAAAGGCATTGTTCATCAGACCACTTGTGTAGCTGTTCATCAACCGAACGACATTATTGAAAGAAAACACAAACATTTGCTTGAAACCTCAAGAGCTCTTATGTTTCAATTTAAGATCCCAGTTCAGTTTTGGGGTGACTGTATTTGAACTGCAACACGTCTAATCAATCGGTTTACTACCAAAATTATTCACAATAAAAACACTTATGAGGTTTTAAATGGAAAGGCTCCTTATGATCGCATGAAATCTTTTGGCTGTCTTGCTTATGCTTCCACCTTATCTCATAGAATAGATAAATTCAAACCAAGGGTTGTGCCTTGTGTTTTTCTAGGTTATCCTCTTGGTAAAACGACTTAAAATTTATGTGATCTTAACACAAACAAGGTTATCATATCAAGAGAAGTTGTTTTATTTGAAGCTTTATTTCCTTCAATAACTAAATCGAAAGGGAGTTTCATTTTTCCATCCACTGATCTCCTCAATCAACTTTTTAATGATCCATGAGTTTCATTTTTCCATCCACTGATCTCCTCATTCAACTTTTTAATGATCCATTGTCTACTCCTCCTCATGTTCATGTTCTTAATCTTCCATCTTCTATTTCTATTCCTGATCCACTTCCTACTTATCCCACTGAACTTGGTCGGAGATCTTTGAGAAATTATGTTCCGCCCTCATACTTAAATGACGATGTTAGTAATACTCTGAATCTTCTTATCATTGTTTCCATACTGTCACTAACTCATGCTCCTCTCCTATCTCTTGCTCTACTTCTCATCTTCTTCCTTCTAGTCAGTATCACTCAAAAGATTTCTAACTTATATGAGCCTACTTATAAGGAAACTATCGACATTCCTGAATGGCAAGATGCCATAAGAGATTAATTTCAGGCTCTTGAAAACAATAATACTTGGGTTGTTACTAATATCCCACTAGAAAGAAAGCTATTAATTGCAAATGGGTGTTTAAAGTTAATATAAAGCAGATGGGACAATTGAACGTTGTAAATCCAGATTGGTGGTGAGGGGAAACATACAAAACAAAGGGGATTGATTACAATGAAACATATCTCATGTTATCAAGATGACCATTATCAGAAGCCTTGTAGGTGTCGCCACAAAACAAAATTGGACACTATTTCAGCTAGATGATAATAATGCTTTTCGTCATGAGGATTTAGATGAGGATATCTATATGGTGTCACCACCTGAAATGCAACTTTCGGATAATCAGGTGCTTAAAATTCGAAAATCCTTATATGGTTTAAACAAGCTTCTCGACAACGGTATGGGAAATTGTCTTCCGCATTAAAGTCAAAAGGGTATGTAGGTTCTCATAATGATCATTCTTTGTTTCAAAGTCGATGGGATCTTCCACGATTTATGTCCCTGTATATGTCGATGACATTTTAGTTATTGGGAACAAATCTCAAGACTTTCCTGGATTCATAATTCAAAATCATTGATCTGGGAAGTCACAATTATTTTTTGGATATGAAAGTTTTAAACTACAAAATGGGTTATCATGAGTCAATGAAAGTTTGCTATAACATTCGTTACTTTTCAAACCCGAAAATCCGACCTGTTCCAAATTTTCGGTTTTATTTATGAATATATGTATAAATATAAATGTATATTTCAAGTTTTCGTTTTATGCGTGTTCGTCAACTGACTCATTTTGATGTTTCGATGTATTCATATAATTTTTTTTATATATAATTATTGTTTATTTATTTAATAATAATTACGACGTGTTATAGTCACTATTCGTTTTTTTTTCTATTTTGTATTGTTCAATAACGAAACTCCAAGTTCAACATCCATACTTAAACGAGTCCTGTACTATACAAATATAATATGAAAATAAACCAAAGTATATAAGTTTTATTAAGTATATATAACATTCCAAAGTCCAAGGTTCAATTTGTACATTATACTTTAACTTTTATTTTAATATAACATGAAAGATGAAGGACTGAAAGTGTAACATTGAATTAAATTATAATAATAATAATGAAGACACAACAGCAGCCCGTCTCCCTCCCTATACCTACGGTTTTCCGGCGAGACCTCCGGCGGCCGGAAATCGGCGCCGGAGTAAACCAAACACCACATTTAAATCTCATTTGATCCGTTGATGCATCCAAACGACTTCTCCATTAACTCTAATCAATAATACGCGAGTTATTTCGTCATTAACAACCTATTAAACATCCATTAATCGTTCGACCGATCGGATTATAATCAAAACTTAATAACACGAATTAGTCACTAATAGATCAAATTGAAACTATAAATAGGATCCTAACATTCAACTAAACATTTTCCAAACATGATTATACACGCACATACCCTCTGCAATCAGTTGTTTGCCCGTCCATGTCCGATTTCGGCCAACCGATGGTGCTCTGTCAAATTCTTAGCGATACAAGGTAAGTTTCATATCAATCGTTATAGTTTTAACCGATTAATAAAACCCCTAACAAATATTGAACGAACAAAGTGCGGATTTGGAGAATTGAGATCTAGGGTTTCATAATGAAGAAGATGAACTTGCATTATAGTATATGTATATTTGTTTATGGCAATATATCAAAACAAACTAACTGGTGCAGTGGTTGCATCTGTGTATCTGAACGTAGGAACCCGGGTTCGAGCCCGGGTCAGTGCGTTTTCATAACTCATCAACTCTACACGATTTTCCTACATTTTATTTCTTTTACTAATACCTCGTGTCTAAATCCAAATCCTCAGTTATTTTAACCTTCAGTCAAATGGATTTTTTTTTAAAGAATTTATTACCTCTATTATTATTATTGTTATTATTATAAATTTATTAATATTACCATCATTATTAATATTACTATTACTATTGTTATTAGTACAATCACCGTCATCCTTGTTATTATTATTATTATTATTGTTACGGTAATCATCAATATGGTTATTATTAAAATTTTTATTATTATTATTAATATTATTAATATTTTTATTATTATTGTTATTAGTAATATTATTATTACTAGTATCATCGTCACTACTATTAATATAATAATATATAAAGTAAAATATTTTCTTTAAACGAGTTTTGAGCCTTTTGAAACTATTTTTCATTCAATAATATTTTTATTATCATTATGAGTAGTAATATTATTGTTACTAGTATTATCGTCATCACTAATAATAATGTAATTATTATTTCAAACCATATTTAAAGTAAAGTTTTTTTTTTGTTTCAAACAAGTCTTAATCCCTTTAAGGCTATATTTTTTTCATTCAACAAGTCGGATACCTTGACAATCATTTATTTCCTTTCTACTTAGGCCGCGTGCCAAAACAAAACATTTGTTTTTATGTGAAAGTTTCATAAAATTTGCAAGTCTTTGTGATAGGTAAAAAAAAAAACTTTTTTTCTAAATAAATTTTATTTCTCCATTAGATTTAAAAGCATCACGATTTACAATCGATTTTCGTAAGATTAAAGTTCTCTTTTCAATCCCTTTCATTGACGCCAATGAGTTTCGGCTAAGAAATCATGTCACCACCTTCCACGTCAACCTCTCCTACCCCAAATAAACCGACATTCGAGAAGACAAGCGTCACAAACAACATTGCCGTTTCTTTAACTTCCCCTTCACGTATTTTTTTTCGGACATACCCAAAGTGATTTTACATCCACGCCTTTATAATATTGTTTACGAAGTTTATTGTGATTGTTCATTGATCTTTGATCCATATTCGTTTGTATTTTACGAAACGTAAAGTCGTACATAGTTCGTATTTGCTTTATTAAATCGGTTTACGTTTGTTATTTCGAATTCTGTGATCTATGACCAATTTCCCATCAACGTAACCGTTAAGTAGAAATTGGGACTATGAACATGTATGTGTACATAGTTACCTAATAGAAACCATATTTTTATTTTATTTCTACACTTTACTATCGGCGACCGGTTCTCTCCAAACGAATTTGTTTACTTAGAACTAGGATTGTGTCCCATGTACATGCCGAGTTTATGTTATGTTATATTTTTACACAAATTGTTTTGTTTATTCTTGTACTTCTCTTCCGCTCAATGTTTTATCTGAACCATTTTATTGTTCTTGATTTCATCAATCTAAGACAAATACTTTATTTTAATTTCGAAGTTCTAATTATATACTTGATAATCACAAAGTTACTATTGAAAATTTTCTTTTCACAAACTTAATCGATTTCAATATGCTAATATTAAAATTTTCGTTTATCCATTTCATTTCAAGTTATTATCAATTTACATGTTTGTAAGATATAATTATTTATTCATCTCAACGTTGCCATTGGTCACGTCGATGTTTAATTGGAGATTTTAATTTTATT
This sequence comes from Bidens hawaiensis, assembly GCF_021521415.1. NCBI lineage: Eukaryota > Viridiplantae > Streptophyta > Magnoliopsida > Asterales > Asteraceae > Bidens > Bidens hawaiensis. The sequence continues at coordinate 131,631 of NW_027497385.1, read as the reverse complement.
TAACATCCTGATATTTTGATACTTAGAAATTTCGTTCATTTAAGCTATTCTCGAACCCAATGCGTTATCAATTTATATGTTCATATTTCGTTGGTTAAATGCTACGTTTACTTACCACGTTATTCTCTACCCCATTATTTCAATTACATGTTACGATGTTCATAATTCTAAATGTTTCATTTTTTTTCATTACCTCGTCTATTTCGTTTTTAACATTGTTTACTTGGTTTAGACACGATGATCTGATTTACTTGACTTAGTGTTTTCGCGTTGTCTTTGGCCTGAATGGTTTATCAATGTTTTTGGTAATGTTTTTACCCTCTTAATTCATTATTATTGATTCTCAACATTCTATATGAGAATTTTATTTATTTACCTAAAGTCTATATCCTAAAACCACACAATAGAGCAAGTTATATGGACCTCCGACAATAGAGGTAATTATGGATCGATACGTAATTATCAAAATCCTCGCATGGAAAATATAATAAGTCCGGTTGTGTGAAATAACTCGGAACTTGGAATGATTTTAGGGAACGGGACAAATACAATATGATAAGGGCATGGAGGATACGCCACTGGTACATCCTATATATAAGTGACCTTGTCATATTTTCTATTTGTGGCGTACTTTCGGGTCATTCAAAAATCGGTGTTATCTAATTTTAATTATGTATGCATAAAATTGCTAAAATTTTTAACAAATCCATATATTGGTTGTTCTCTTTTCAAAATTTTATTTTTATTATAATTTCGGGATGAAATTTGCAAAAGTTGGAAGTCCTGTAAAATTCGTTACTTTTCAAACCTGAAAATCCGACCCGTTTCAAATTTTCGGTTTTATTTATGAATATATGTATAAATATAAATGTATATTTCAAGTTTCGTTTTATGCGTGTTCGTCAACCGACTCATTTTGATGTTTCGATGTATTCGTATATTTTTTTTTATATATAATTATTGTTTATTTATTTAATAATAATTACGACGTGTTATAGTCATTATTCGTTTTTTTTTTTTTCTATTTTGTATTGTTCAATAACGAAACTCCAAGTTCAACATGCATACTTAAACGAGTCCCGTACTATACGAATATAATATAAAAATAAACCAAAGTATATAAGTTTTATTAAGTATATATAACATTCCAAAGTCCAAGGTTCATTTTGTACATTATACTTAACTTTTATTTTAATATAACATGAAAGATGAAGGACTGAAAGTGTAACATTGAATTAAATAATAATAATAATAATAATAATAATAATAATGAAGACACAGCAGCAGCCCGTCTCCCTCCCTATACCTAGAGGTGGTCAAAAAAACCGGTCCTCGAACCGGTTTGCCGGTTTAAACCGGAAATCGGTTTTTAAGAAAACCGGTTTTTTGTAAACCGGTTTGACCGGTTTACAAACCGGCGGTTTATATATCGGTTACACAATTTGGAGCCAAAACCGGTTTTATAACCGGTTATAAAAAAACCGGTTTTTTTTAATAACCGGTTATTAAAAAACGGTTTTTTTAATAACCGGTTTTTTAAAAAACCGGTTAACCGGTTTTTAAGAAAACCGGTTTTTGACCGTTATAAAAAAACCGGTTAACCGGTTAAAAACCGGTTTTTTCCCGTTGATTAACGGCCATATAGCCGTTTTTTATAATTTTTGACCGTTTTTTTTTTCCCCCATTTTACCCCCACAAACATCTATATATAGCTTAGGTTGGGTATTGGTTAGATCACACTCGATTATACAACTCCAAACGCTCTAAACGTTTATTACATACGCGATTATTTTGTTATCTCACGCTCAATTATACCACATTACCACTCCATACGCTCTTATTTCGTAGTCGATTATCATGGCCTCCCAAAGTGCTGCTTCATCCGTCAACATGGGTGCCTCGAACACGGGAGAAACGGTCGTTCGGGTCATCCCCACGAAACGAAACCAAGATGTTTGGCAACATTTCGACCTATGCGAAATGTCTAACGGTACCCAAAAAGCTCGATGCAAACATTGTTTGAAGTTTTATGGCAAAGATGCAAACTCCACTTTAAGAGCGCATGTACAAAGGCCCTTTTGCAAGGCCTTGAAGGACGAATCGGGAAGTAGTTCGCAGCCGGAGATGACGAATCAAGGAACGGTGTTTACGTACGACCTTGAAGCGGTACGTCAAAAGTTTTCAAACTTTGTGATTCAAAATACACTTCCTTTCAACCACTTCGACAACCCTCAATTCACGGAGATGATGCAAAAGTATGTTCAACCACGCTACCAACACGTAAGTCGTTCGACCCTTAGAAGAGATTGTCTTAAAGCTTGGAAAAACGCTAAATCCGAACTAATTTCATACTTTTCAAACTTACAAACTGGTGTAAACTTAACAACGGATGTGTGGTCGGTACCTAATGGTTCGCCCGACTCATACATTTGTGTGACGGCTCATTGGGTTGACCCCGGGTCGTGGCAAATGATGAAACGAACCGTTGCGTTTCAATTGTTTGATTACCCGCACACGGGTAGAAATATTTTTAAACTCTTGGATAAAGTCATTCGACAATACAAGATTGAAGATAAAATCTTTTCAATTTCGTTTGATAACGCGTCCAACAATACGGCCGCGGTTGGCCATTTAAAATTAAAGTATAAACCTATTTGTGATGGAGCGTTTTTTCATAGCCGATGCATTGCACATATTATCAACTTGGCCGTGCAAGATGGGTTAAACGTGATCGAAACGCAAAGAAACAATTTTAAAAGAATGTTACGAGATGTTTTTAGCAACAATAAAACATTTTCAAGATACAAAAAATTTTGTGATGAAGCTAATTGTCAATGGTTGGGGCCCAATTGGGATTGTCCAACAAGATGGAACTCGACTTGTGATATGTTTGAGAAAGCCATCCAACAAAAAGAATCACTAATTGCGTTTCATCAAATAATGTCAAGTAGGGGTAAATGTGCACCGTACGATCCTAGAAACTGGTTATTGATTGAGATCGTTACGGAGGTCCTTCAAATTTTTAAATCTTGCACAACTAGTTTATCCGGGGTTTACTATCCAACAAGCCCCATTGCTTTACCAAAAATTGCTGTCATGTGCACAAAGTTGAGTGAACTTCATTGTAGGGGTGCACCTTATTTTGATATGGGTGTAAAAATGAAAGAAAAATTTAGAAAATATTTTCAACAACTACCCGCTGTTTTGACATGTGCTGCTGCGTTAAACCCTTGCATAAATGTTGGTGGTGTTGAAGCTTTAATAGAAAAAATTTGTGATGAGCTAGAGTTAAACGACGATCAAAACCCCTATTATAACCAAACTTTAAAGAATGCTTTCAACACCACCTTGTCTAACATGTATGATGTTTACCTTACAAAATACGGGTCGTCTTCCCAAATTCATGACTCGTTAAGAGCTGTTGCCCAATCCCAATCCCAAACTGACCTTGAAATGGGGATGTACTACATGATTTGGGAAGACGCCGGTAAACGTCAAAAGGTAAACACCCCAAGCAGTGAACTTGGAAGGTATGGTGGTACCAACTTTGTGAAACACATGACTCCAGATGAATTTAGAAGTCTTGATTTGCTGGCTTGGTGGAGAGGTAAGGAGGATGAGTTTCCGATCCTCGCCGCCATGGCCAAAGATTTACTAACGGTCCAAGCTTCCACAGTAGCTTCGGAGTCTGCTTTTTCTGTTTCTGGCAGGGTTATATCGATTAGGAGGACTCGACTCACTCCACCAGCTGTAGAGATGTCTATTTGCTACAAGGATTACTTGGACGCTTTAGATAGGGCACAACATCAACGCTCACTCGAGGGGGAAATGGACTATGAGGCGGGCTTGTATGAAGACGAGGTCAATCAAGGACACACTCAACCAATGACCGATGAAGAAGCCGCGTACGACGATTACCTAAGGAATAGCTCGGGATCGGGTAGCGATGAAAATAATGAGTAAGAAACAGCAAGTTGTTAATGTAATCGTGTCTAAGCATTCTTTAATGTTTGTATTTTTGAGTTACGAATATGCGATAACGATTTAATGTTTGTATTTTTAATGTAAAAGCTATAAATGAAAGTTATGTATTTTTGAGTTACGAATATGCGATAACGATTTAATACTTGTAGTTACCGGTTTGCCTTGTAGTTACCGGTTTGTTTATACTGTGAAAAAATAATGGTTATTTAAAAAAAAAAAAAAAAAAAAAAAAACCGGTTAACCGGTTAGACCGGTTATTAAAAAACCGGTTAATAAAAAAAACCGGTTTATTAACCGGTTCTAACCGGTTCACAAACCGGTCGTAACCGGTTTGACCGGTTATGGTTTTCATGCACAAAAACCGGTTATTAACCGGTCCGGTTATTAACCGAACCGGTTTTTTTCCAGGACGAAAAAAACCGGTCCGGTTAATAACCGAACCGGTTTTTTTAAAAAAAACCGATTTGTGCACCTCTACCTATACCTACGGTTTTCCGGCGAGACCTCCAGCGGCCGGAAATCGGCGCCGGAATAAACCAAACACCACATTTAAATCTCGTTTGATCCGTTGATGCATCCAAACGACTTCTCCATTAACTCTATTCAATAATACGCGAGTTATTTCGTCATTAACAACCTATTAAACGTCCATTAATCGTTCGACCGATCGGATTATAATCAAAACTTAATAACACGAATTAGTCACTAATAGATCAAATTGAAACTATAAATAGGATCCTAACATTCAACTAAACGTTTTCCAAACATGATTATACACGCACATACCCTCTGCAATCAGTTGTTTGCCCGTCCATGTCCGATTCCGGCCAACCCATGGTGCTCCGTCAAAATCGTAGCGATACAAGGTAAGTTTCATATCAATCGTTATAGTTTTACCAGATTAATAAAACCCCTAACAAATATTGAACGAACAAAGTGCAGATTTTGAGAATTGAGATCTAGGGTTTCATAATGAAGAAGATGAACTTGCATTATAGTATATGTGTATTTGTTTAAGGCATTATATCAAAACAAACTAACTGGTGCAGTGGTTGCGTCTATGTATCTGAACGTAGGGACCCGGGTTTGAGCCCGGGTCAGTGCGTTTTGTATATATATATTCATTTTTAAAACCTTTTAGTTATTACTTAAGACTCAAATAAAATTAATAGAAACTAAATTAAATCAAATAAAATTATTTTAAGATAAATAAAAATTGTTATAAGTTGTTTTTAACATTTCACCTAAAAAAAACCAATCTTCCAAACTCGACAAATTCCCTTTTAAACTCGTTTAAATTATATATTATGTTTCGTTCGTTAAAACTTTATATTTCGTTAACACTTTTGTTTCAAAATAAAATATATTGTTAACACCAATATTTTCCATAACATTTATCATATCCAAACTTAGCATTTATCTCGTAATATAAATTAATAGTTAATCATTAAAAATTCCGTCAAAGTTTAAACTAATATTATAATATCAAATGCTATAAAACAATAAAATATATATTAAAATAGTGCAAAATATCTAATACCAAGTTAAGTAACTTTATAATACCAGTAGCTAGTCCTTGATTATGTACCTTCGTTATTGTTTATAGTTTCGTGAGATGCGATCGTTTTGGTTTCATTTACGCGCTTTTGGTTTTTATTTCAAGTTTGTCTTCAACTTCAAGGTGAGTTTCTCACACACCCTTTTTAATGCTTTTACATATTTTGGGGGTAGCATATATATCCTATCAACAATTCAATTTCGTTTATTCATTATTTACAAACTACAATTCGTTACATGGACTTGTGTGTTTACTTGTTACTTGCTACAAATTACTTGCTCATGGTGTAACAACCCCAAAAATAGGGCTAATTTTTTTTTATAGAAAACTCATTGTTAGATACCGAGTGTGATGCTGATTGGATAGATGAAGCGAACGGTATATTAATGTGCTTGGCCCGAACCATTGAGATGATAACTATTGGGCTTGGCCTAGTGATTATGTTGACATCGGCAGAGATAGGGATAAGTCTATTAACAATACCGCAATTTATAACATGGACTTGGCCCAAATTAATAATAACGAAACCGAGACTCGTTTAATCCAAACAAACCCGATAACTCAAAATAGTTATACAAACCATCCAACGATTATTTAATATTACCAAGTATCCAAAAATACTTAACCCGACGTCAAACGATCCTTTATGCCACCATCCGGTCACCAAACCAAACGAAGTGATAACCGTTTATCAAAATTTGAGACATGATATATATTGCCTACAATATATAAAGCCGTGGCTTATAAACCATAAAAAAATCAGTCCAAATTAAACTATTTAAATTGGTTAAATTTATGAAAATCTAGTTAATATCTTTTAAAATCTTTAAAAGATATCATTCTCTCTTTATTCCCCAATCTCAATTCCTTTCTAGTACGTATAACTCATCTGCCCCAATTGACTGCTGTCTCTCCCTGCCTCCAATCACATCCTCTACATTGTCTGCGCCCAATCAGTTTACATGCAAACTGCAACCTCTTCCTTATCCAACCTCCTATAAAACCATTTAATCTTGTAAAACTTACCAGAACATATGGAGTATATTACCTGTTTTGAAGTCCAAACATCTGGGCAGAAGCGATAGTGAAACCGTGTCTGAACCGAAACTACCTTAGCCACCAAATTCTCATGAAAACCAATTTAAATACGAACTCGTATAGAGACCACATAAAATCTGGGAATTTTTTAAAAAAAAAAAATTTTCTCCAGAAGTTTATAATATTATTTGAAGTCCTCAAAATGTCTGGTATAAACTTTTAATGATAGTGTAAACACCTTTGAGTTTAACTTGTTAAACCAACACCTTGGCAACTCGTTTAACTAAAAAAAAAACGATACCTGCAGCCTAAATGATATTATGACATATTTTTGCAGCCTAAATATACTATTTTGAAGATATATAATCTGGCCCAAACTATTTTACTTGAATTATCATTTTTAAAACCGAGATATGTCTCTAACGGGCCATTAATCTTTAAAACCGGTTCATACATATTCCATTTATAAGTCTAAATATTTCCAGCAGTATTTCCATAAATAAAATGATTTCAAAAATTGTTTGTCAAAGTTGTTGATCACTAAAAGAAACGTTAAACCAAACTAAGGGTGCTAGCGGGCCAAAACCGAACCGAAGCCACCGTTTAGTTTCTAGGCATTCTAATATCAATATAAAACTTTTACTAAGTCATTACTATGTATATAACTGGTCCAGGACTGTGTTGTGGTGAGGAACCTGATTTTAAACCAATAAATGTAGCTAAGGGCATTCTTGGAATAAAAAAAAATATGATGGGTATAAAACCGAAACAACGCCGAAAGTACTGATGTTGAAACATAAAGTTTAATTTAAACATGTTTATTTGAGTCCTTAAAAATGGCACAACCCAGCCCCAAATAATAATATTGAAACCATGTAATCATAACCACCCGAACCGACACGTTAGTGAATCTTTTAACTAGGAAACCAGCCATACAACTCAAGTGAGTATATGATATCGTTTTGCAGCCACAAATATAATATTTGATGATATATAATCTGACCTGTAACCATCTTACGCAAATCATCGTTTTTTTAAAACCTAACTAAAACCCGAACAGGCCAAAACTGGGCCTGTACAAGTAACAACAGCTCTAAATAACATTTCTAAATTTCATGAAATTTTTAAACAAGTTATTTTTATAATATTGCAGGTCTTAATATACTTGATAACCAAAAATGAGTTTTTTTTAGAAATATGCCATAAAGGTGCTAACGGGCCCAAACCGAACCGAAACCATATTTGGGTTCCGAGCATCCTAATATCAGCATATAACTTTTAGTAAGTTGTTACCATGTATTATAACACGTCCAAACCTGTTTTGTGGTGAAAAACCGGATTTTAAGTAATAAATACGGCTAAGGGCATTTTTGGAACAAAAGATAAGCGGGTTATTTCTCAAAAACTGAAAATATAAAAATATTTTTTTAAAACAGATACTATCGAGTCAAAATGGCCAAATATAGGTTATAAAATGCTTAAGGATAAGTGGATTTGGAAAAACGGCACGTTTACAAGTTCAAAAGTGTTGTTTCGTTAAAACCGACGAACGGGCGGGCTTTTAAAGACTAAAATGCTTCAAACGTATAAAATAGATATTTTCTAGAAAAATATATTTAATACACTTTATCCTAATGGAATAAAACATTTTTGATAGATATAACACCTCTTTTGTCAAGAATGGTCGTCTAAACGCGAGTTACGGTTGAACCGACATGAACCGAACAAGCAAGTTGAAAAATATAAAAATATGAAGATTCTGATATACAGCAGCAAGTATAAGATAATAAAACCATAATTTGAGTGTTTGCTCGTTTTACAATAATAACTAAGATTTAACCCGATTTTTGCCAAAATATACGTTAAACGAAAGTTCGAGAATTAAAACCGTGCGGCGCCAAGCTTACTGAAATAATCAGACCTGGAAATAACTTATTTTCTAAAATGTATGTTTCGGGAAAGAGAGAAGTCTTATTTACAACAGTTTTCGTCTATATAAACCATTCTTTCTAAACATGTTAAAAACCAACGACGTTGTCAACTATTGTAAACCCAATACATGGTTGTTTTAAGCAAGAACTATCAAACACATGATATGAATAACATATATAACTTCCATATTCATACGGTAACCCGAAAGCTAAATGGAAGCCCGACTTTCCAAAAATGGAAACTTTATCAAAACCCGACAACTCAATTGAACAAACAAAAACTCACAGAATTTGAACTATAATCCCTTAACACACAACACCAATGTTATAAAACTATTTTAAGTGTGACCTTTCCATAAAAGGGAAGTTATTCACGGGAAACCAACACACCATGGACAACACTTAGAATTAACTAGTACCAAATACCCATAATAAGCGTTACATTGATGTTGATAACTTATTGTTAACTAATATATACTAGGTGTACTTGGTGGTCCTTAGCATAGTTGCAAGCTCATAGATTGCCTTTTATGTACACATATTGCATACGGACTGAGGTGAGTTTCGTGCTGCCCTTTTTACTTAAACTTTTTGGGCTGGATACATGCTGGTTTTACTTATGGTGTGATATTTATCAAGAGGTGTTTTACTGCTAAATTTTGTCCCAACTTTTACACAATCATTAGCCCGAGGGAATGGGCCTGAGGCTTGTATGGGTAGTACTATTTGGGAGACCCCCACGCACAGTGACCCTATGTTGGGTAAACCACACTGAGATCTGCGGATCGTTGCAGCATATAACCTACGTGTTTGATTATTGCCTTTAGCAGGGTGATAATCCGGGACAGTTTAACTTCTAGTATGAGTTGGGGATACTTATGCTAGTTGCAGGTTTGATTGTGGACTTGATTGATGTGCACCATGCTTTATACTTACATACACGCAAACTTGCGCGCTTTTATAAATGAACTGTATGTGTATGTGAGCTAAACTCACGAACTCACCAACTTTTTAGTTGACACTTTTTAGCATGTATTCAGGTACTATGGTGATTATCAATTTGGATTAGATTTGTAATGAGAATGCTTAAGGATAGAGGCGTGTTCCGAACATAAACAATGAAGATTAGATGCCAAGAAGATTAGTTGAACCAACCCCGGGATTGTAGCAGTGTCAGAGAAGAGATAGTTGTATAATTTCACCTTGTCATATAAATTAGTGCAAACGTTGTAACTTATTTTTATCAATAATATTCCGCTGCTTACACTTGGTACCAATTTGTCCTTGAGACTACCAGGCCCCTATTGGTGGGGTGTGACACATGGATTACTTCAAGATAGTATGATCATAAGCTCCCCTTTGCGCTCAATACATTTGTTGTTATGAGTGGAAAAAGGGCCTCATTATCCGAGTACGTTGGTGCACAATCCCAACTGGAAAGGACCTTACTTGCGCTTATCTGAGTACGCTGGTGCACAATCCCAGTTGGAAAGGACATTACTTGCTCATTTACACTTGTTCATGGAATTGTAGATTTTTATGTACTTATATCAAAACTTGTGTGAACTCACCAACTATTCATATTGTTGACCTTTATTTTATATATATGCTACAGGTACCTTATTTAGAAGATGTTGCCGTGACAAAGACATTAGTACTTAGGTTATATTAATAAATGGTTAAGATGTTAAATGTTCTTGTATTTCCTTGTATTTCTTGTTACAAACTTGTGTACTTGATATTTGAATTAATTAATGATAATATTGTCACTTAATAGTGTCACATGTGTTTTGGGAAATCTGTACGTCACACTCGGGCGTATTCCGCTTTAGCCGGGGTGTTACATTTGCTAAGGAAATGCTTTCTGATTTTGATACTTCCTATCACCAACTCACCATCGCCTCATCATTTACAACCATGATAGACTTGTTCTTATGACCCTTTACAATACATGAAGCTTGTTGGTAAACTTAATTACCTTACTCATAAAATACCTGATCTTGCTTTTGCTGTTCAATTTCTAAGTCAATTTATGCAAGATCTGCAAATTTCTAATTGGAAGTAGTACTTCATACCCTCTCATATGTTAAAGGGACTTTATCTCGAGGATTATTCTCCAATAATAATAATCCTTCCTTTGCTCTACAAGCATTATGTGATTCGGACTAGGCAGTTTGTCCAAATACTCGTTGATCGGTTAGTCTTTTTTATGTTACCTATGGGGGCGCTACGGTTTATTGGAAATGTGGCATACTGTTTCTTTGAGCTCGGCTGTAGCAGAGTACCAATCTCTTCAACGTGTGACTTCCGAACTTGCCTAGTTAACAATACTTCTCTCAGAGTTCAATGTTCATAACCTGTAAGGCCCCGTTACCGGTGCCCTACATTGGACGTTGGATTTACTCATAAATACAGTTCTACAAATCAGAGTTTATTAAAACTTTCGCGGAAGCGTTAACTTTGATCATTTAATACAAAAACATAACATATTTTCTTTACAACATAATATACAACATCATATTTTAAACATCAATTCTCTTCCATCTTCAGATGCCAGTTATTCAATCCATGCCATGTGTCCTCCTCATGCTAGCTCATTAAACACATTCACCTGCGTGTATACTAAAAGTCAGCTACGCTGAGTGAGTTCTAGTTAATCAGGTGTCATATAATTCAATCTCATACATTTCTTTCCGTATCCGAAGACACGTATTAATACCTTAACCTATAAATATCCATAAGAGGAACGTCACGTAACATCTACTAAGAGGACCATTACTAATACCCATGCTATATATTCTCCATAGAAGGAAACACTCTATATACTTTCCATCGAAGGAACACCTATATACTTTTCATAGAAGGAACACTCTATATATTATCCATAGAAGGAACACTATACTATCCATAGAAGGAACACTACACTATCCATATAAGGAACACTATGCTATCCATAGAAGGAACATTGTACATTATCCATATAAGGAACTCTATATATTATCCATAGAAGGAACACTGTATATAAGTTATCATTTAATATCTATGTAAGGAGCAAATCACTTCCCTTGGCAATACATGCAATATCCGAAGATCGTTCGCGTACCGTCAAGCTTTCATTCATAACATTCATACATCATCCTTACATTACATACAATATTCATATCTTTATTTATATCCTGACAGTACGTGCAATATCCGAAGATCATTCACGTACCGTCAATCAATCATTCATAACTATCACATATCATATATAGCATACACTTTCCACTTAAGGTAAGTGTATTAACTAATCACATCGAGTATGCACACAACCCTGAAAAAACATAACAAGGGATGGGGCTAGAAACTCACCTGAACTCTGCTTCTTTCTCCGACAGTTGTTAATCCCTTCTTTAACTGAGCTCGGCTGACTGTATAAGTTACACGTATCAATACTCATCTGATCTAATCAAATGGCCTAGTATTAGCTTACTTCTACTTAGCATTTTTAAGGTTTCCCCTTTATTTTAACTTTATTGAATTTTATCTCTTAAGTCCTTACATTGCACGCCATCACGTGTGTACACATATGTGTCTACATATACAAGCCACCATGTATCTAGGTCTTGATATAAGTGAACTTAGATATAAGCGAACTTATTATCCAGCGAACTTATATGCGGCGAACTTATCAGCAGACAACTAGCTACAGGCGAAGTTAGCTTGGCGAACTTGGCTGCAAACGAACTTAAACATTAAGCGAACTTAGCTTTAGGCGAACTTAACTTGGTGAAGTTGCCTAGCAGCTGCCACTGTTCGATCTTAACCCCCAAAATCATCTCCGTTTCATCATGAAATTCTTGGATATGATATTAACCAAACCCGTGATCATTCCCATGGTCTTTTTCGGGTAAAACTTGGCCCGGAAAAGAATAAAGTATGGGCCTTTAAGCTTAAAAACGTTCAATACTAGAATCTTGGTTTATCTTAAACTAGCCGTGCCTAGCCGTGGGTTTGTTAAGTTCGTTTTAACGTCAAGTTTGTTACTTTACATTTCGTTTATGCCCGATCTACTCTCGTTTTAAGTTCCAAGGCTAACCGATCCTAAAAACATAAACTTTAAGGTAAAAGACATACCTTTACGTGTTCATTGTGGTCGCGGTTTGCTTGGTTATCTTGTATCTAGCTCGTATATTGAATATCTAATAATGGTTGGCTTGATTTTTGGACTCGAATCCTGTTTCTCTCTCACGGCCCTATGTAAGGTGGTGTGTGTGTGTGTGTGTTTGGAGTGTGTAGAGATTAAGATGGAAATAAATGAGGATTTAGGGTTTTAGGGTGGTTTAAGAGGATATATATATCCCTTAAAGCCCATGGACCTAAGGCCCGTTACCCTTTAATCCATCTTAATTAATCCAAGTCCATGATCCTTTCTTTGCTAATACTAATTAATTATTTATGCCCAAGAACTAAACGCTACTCTCTTTTATTAAATATGAAAATTTTAGGACGTTACATAACCTGACTCCTGTCACACTCAAATTGTGATAGTCGGGCTGCCATCTACATTGCAAAGAATCATGTTTTTCATGAGTGGACTAAGCACATTGAAATAGAGTGTCATTTTGTTCGCGAGAAATTACATGAGGGCCTAGTGACTTTGGTGTATATGAACACGAAAGATCAGTTTGCTGACATTTTTACTAAGAGCTTACCAGGGCCCCATTTTCACTCGATGTTATGCAAGTTGGGGTTTTTTCAACCTCCAACTTGATGGGGGATGTGAGGGTATATACTTATATGCTAAGACATATACGACATATATGATATATGGCGCATAACTTACACGATGTATATACGTATAAGTTGTGTGTGCCTTGTCTATATATATGGTTTCTTGTTTCTTGTTACTTGTAATTGTAACTATTCATTCCGAGATAATACAAATTTTCCTTTCATGTTTCATTTCTTCTTTTCTTTTCATGCCATCGTTCTTCAACGATTACAAGGTTGCCACACAAGGTTTTTATAAAGGTAAAACCAAAGGTAAAGCAATAAACGAACTCCGGCAAAATGGTTAAAGTCGTCACATCCTTTGGAAAATTCTATTGAGTTACGTTGTTCAGAAAATGACATGCCCTATAGACAAGTGAGGCGGCTACATGTGATTTTTACATCTTAAAGCTCACATAAAAAATATAGAGTTTTATCTAAAAGAATTTGTTTGTATCGGTCATGAGTTAAATAAAAGAAGACCGAGATTGTGTAATATTTGAATTTCAAATAGTTTCTACTAGAGTATAACAAAATTTTTTGCATCTCAAGTAAAGTTATTCGGTACCTGAAAAAGAGAGTAGTGTTACAACTAACAATTCCATGATTTTATTTATTATGAATATAAGGGGGATACCGCTTTCAATTCCAAAGAGCTCTATTTCCGAACAAATTTGTCCATCAGTATTGTAGATCACTGTAAGTCCCTAATCCTGGCGCCCTACATTATCGTTGGATTTACTCATAAACACAGTTCTAAATAACAGAGCGAATTGAAACTTTCGCGGAATACTTAAAACATCAATCATTCATTGTTGGTGCATAAATGTCAGTAGTTCATATGTCTAATGTCTGTAATCGAGTCTGTAATATTGTTTATGTATTTGTTTGTTTAAAGCGAAGTTGTTGACAAGTTCGCTTAGGCGAACTTGTTAACCAAGCGAAGTTGTTGACAAGTTCGCTTAGGCGAACTTGTTAACCAAGCGAAGTTATGGACAACTTCGCCTGAGGCGAAGTTGTCGTGTATTTATATAGGTTACGGCTTATTGTTTAGATGTTGTTCAAGTTGTTCGTGTAAGTCAGTTATTGTTCGTGAGTCAAGTGACGTGAGGTCGAGAGTCTGTAACTGTGATTATATCACGTGTTGAGTTATTAATATAACGTGTGTTTGTTCGTATCGTATTCGTGTGTTCGTGTGTTTGTGTTCTACGTCCGTAACGATCTACACAAGGATTCCGCACCTGTGTATATCGGGATATCTCGTGTGATCCGTCCAGGGAATATACAATTGGTATCAGAGCAATCTAAGACTATTCAACGCCTAGTAGAAGCAAATCAACTACAGTCATCCCTCCTGGTTGAGCATGGGAAAATTATAGATGCCTTGAAGGAGTTCTTGGCATCTCAGGGGGAGATGAGCTGTAAAGGCGACGAGCTAAGGACGAAAAGAAGGAATGACAAAGACGATGATCCCAATGCATCGAAAGATGCAGGTGGTGAGTTGCCAAGAACTACTCTAGCTCTTGGTACTTCCACAGATCAGGGGGAGTCTGCCGACGCGGCTGGTGGTTCTGGTGGTGATGATGTGGTGTTGGTTGATAATGAGAATATAGGTGATGACGTGATTGATGCGTTGAAAGAACTAGATGATGATATGTTCAGCGATGATATATTGTTTGATGAGGATGTGCTGCCGAGTGATGTGATTGAGAAGATCGGTGAGCAGATTGAGATTGAGAATGAGATTGAGGAAGGAGAGATAGTAGAGGAAAATGTCGAACATGACATTCCAGAGGTTGAGAAGGCCGATATGGGTGATCAGACGGCAGTTGAAGATACTGAATGGGAAGAGCAGCCGAGGTGGAAGGAAGGATACGCTCAATGGTTCGTCAAAACGAAGAAACCGGCAGTCCCTACCATGTTCAAAAAGAGTTACAATATTAAGGGCTATGCTGAAGCAAAGAAAGGGATTATATGCTGGATTTATGATGAGCAGTTGCGGCTCTTCGTGATTAAACGATATGATGGAGTTCAGTACCTTAGAAGAATGTTGAGATCGTTAAACACACTGCCTGAATGTGAGGTTAAAGACTTAGCCAGATTGGGGTTGATCAATCGAAGTGACGATAATATGGCTAGAGTCATAGGGAAAATCGTATGGAAAGAGAGCAAAAAGGAAAAGAAGTTTGAGCTGTTGAAACCACAGAAAGGGAAACTTGTTGAAGACAAGGATAGAGGTTTGAGAGCTGATGGAAAGCCTTGGATGGTTATGAAGTATAAACCAATCTGGTGCCTTAAAGAAGTACCGATGAAGCTTATGCCCAAGGATGTGCTCAAAGACCTAAAGTGGTGGTTCGTTGATTGTGAGACAGCGGAGGCAGTGATGGAAGATGAGGATGAACAAGAGATTCTTAGAGTTTACGATCCGATGCATCTTGTTAACTTATCGCAAGCTGATCTGAAGGTGCTTAACGAGAAGAAAATCTTTTATATTCCAGCTTGGAAGGACGAAGCAAGAAAGTATCAACGAGTTGTGTCGGTGTGTGTTAGAGAAGGAGTGCACGCGTGAAGATACAGGATTACAAGACAGATGCTGAAAGATCAAGATATGAAGCTACTGCCAAGGGGGAGTCTGTTGGTGCATAAATGTCAGTAGTTCATATGTCTAATGTCTGTAATCGAGTCTGTAATATTGTTTATGTATTTGTTTGTTTAAAGCGAAGTTGTTGACAAGTTCGCTTAGGCGAACTTGTTAACCAAGCGAAGTTATGGACAACTTCGCCTGAGGCGAAGTTGTCGTGTATTTATATAGGTTACGGCTTATTGTTTAGATGTTGTTCAAGTTGTTCGTGTAAGTCAGTTATTGTTCGTGAGTCAAGTGACGTGAGGTCGAGAGTCTGTAACTATGATTATATCACGTGTTGAGTTATTAATATAACGTGTGTTTGTTCGTATCGTATTCGTGTGTTCGTGTGTTTGTGTTCTACGTCCGTAACGATCTACACAGGGATTCCGCACTGTGTATATCGGGATATCTCGTGTGATCCGTCCAGGGAACCTACATTCATACATAAACATTTATAACTTAAACATGTCTTTAAAGTTCAAACATCATAAAACATATAACTTCAAATCTTCAGATGTCAGCTTCTTTATTCTTCAACCATGTGTGCACCTCAAGCCAGCTGTCTCCATTTATTTACCTACGTGCATACTAAAAGTCAGCTACGCTGAGTGAGTTCTAGTTAATCAAACAACATACAATACATTCACATACTTACATGTATACGTATCCGAAGATACATATTACATACTTAACCTATTTAACTTTCTTTCGTACATACATACTTTCATTCTTTCTTTCATACTTTTCATTCTTTTAACATGTACATTACATACATAACTATCTATACGATTTAAAGAGCACTCCGCCCTATAATCTTCGCATATATTATTAGGGTCTGAAACCTTATAACCTCGTAGATATTATTAGGGTTTGGAACCATGTAACATTGGCAAATATTATTAGGGTCTGCAATCCTGTAACCTTCGCAGATATTATTAAGGTCTACCAAAAGATATTATTAGGGTCTGCAACCCTTTAAGCATACAACCATACCACCATACATACCGTACATACTTTTAGTTTTATATATATATATATTCATATACATCTAGTACATACTCTTAGCTCTTTCTATATCATTCAAATTTCGTTCATAAACATTCATACATCACACACATACCACTTAAGGTAATTGTATTAACTAAACACATACGAGTATGCACACAACCCTGAAAATCATAACAGAGAAAAGGGGCTAAAAACTCACATGTGTCCTTTTTCTTTTTAAGTTTATGGTCACACCTCTTCTCAGCTGGGCACGACTAACTGTGTTGCAATTAACAAGCATCACTTAACTACTCCTAATTACATCATATTTCTAGGTTAATGAATCCCCTAGCTAACTGGGGCCTGAGGGTAGCGCCCTTGGCAGCGGGATTCTAGGGGCGGCATCCCCTAGATGGGTCCAAGGGGCAAAACCGCTTATGTCTTTACCAATTAATCATTTATTCTTAACTTATACTTCGCATAAGTCTTTATTAGTTTATCCTTTATTCTTAACTTATACGTCGCATAAGTTCATATTCATCACTTATGTACTTATATGCCGCATATCCTTCTTTCATTCATAACCTAATCAGAAAACTGAAGTTCAAATCCCCGTATATATGTATACACATGCACCTCATATGTACACTTGTACATATAAGCACGTATATACATATGCGCCCATACTTATACGTTGGGCACAAATCCGCCGGATATGTATAGGTCAGCTCATCTTTAACGCGTTTTTATGGTTTTTCAGCGATTCTGGCACCGTCAGCCGCCGTTAACCACCACGTTTGGTCAGATTTGATTGTTTATGGTCCAGGTAGCTTTTGGTGGTCCGAATCCAAGCTAAAGTGACCCTTAAGCTCGTTTTTGATGTAAAACACACGATAAAAAGATAGAAATAGATCCACACGGCTTGTGTGACATTCCTGGGTTGCGGTTTCGGATTCTATAATGTTGAGTCAGCTGAGATAAATGATTTCTTACATTCGGTTGCTCTTGGATCGTTGATTAGAATGGCGCAGAGAGTGTTTCGCTTAAGTGTGTGTTTTTGATGGTGTAGGCTAAGGTGTAAAATGATGGGGTTGGAAAGTATTTAGGATTTAAAGTGTATTCTACTTCCTTAAGCCTATGGACCTTAGTACCATCTTCATCTCAAGTCCAAGATTAATTCTATCTATTTTAGCCTGCCATCCTTTTATCAATATTATTATTATTATTATTATTATTATTATTATTATTATTATTATTATTTTCTACTAACTCAAATTAATTCTTCCAACGTAAATAATATTTTAATATAATTCATAGAAATTTCGGGATGTTATAATCACATAAGTTTGAATGTAGGCAATGTCTCCAGCTATAAGATAATGGCTTCAGTGTCCTAACATCACACTACAATATAATGTAGTTTAGAAGCAAGAATGAAGACCATGGTTAGATTCTATGTTTAATCTAATGATGAATTGAAAAACTTTTTAAAATATGAAGGAAAGAGGTTAGGGGAATGGTGTATTATTATTATTATTATTATTTATTTTGAAACTTTTTGAAACATGAAGGAATGAGGTTATGGGAATGGTGTGTTATAGGGCAGGCCCGAGGGGCGTGTGAGCCGCACCTTCGGCCGGGGCACGTAATTTTTTGGGGCCAAAACTTTTTTATACATATATATATATTTATCGGTAAAAGATCTCGAGTCAAACGACACCGTCAATTAGTCAATTTGGTCTTTAATTTTGGTGTTGAACTCGCCGGAAATATAAGTTCATCGGCCGAAAGGAATGAAGTCAGAGACGGAAGGAGACGAAGCTCATGCATGTGCTGAAGTTCAAATCAATTTTGACATATGGCAAGAATGGTCCCCGACTTATTTCAATATTAGTTTACATAAAAACACTTTTAACCTTTAAGTTTTATAATTATAATAACTAACCCTTATACTTGATTTATAAGGAAATAATAACATATAGATTTATGATCTGTATATACATATAAATCCACGTTAAGGAAATAATTTTTGTGTTTTCATAAATTAAGAGATGATGTTGATTCATATATAGCTTTTTACTAACTTGACTAGTTTTAAAAAATTAAAACATGATTAATTGTCATATTCTATCATTTATCGTCGTTTAAAAAATTAGCTTATATATGCATTTCGTTATTCGCTATGGGCCTTTTTATTTTGGTTTGGCCGAGGTACTTAAATTTTCGGAGACGCACCTGGTGTGTTATTATTTGTGAGATTCCTAATGACATGTTTACAAGGTCTGAGCTGGCTAATTTCTTTGTGTTTTGCACCGAATATGGCTACTTTAATGTGTGTAGCCGAATAATGTTTTGATTTAAGAATGTTTAGAAAACAAGAAAAAGTGGTCTTGGCCGTACCCTACGATCCACACACCTTATAAACCAATTTCGGGCTATAACGTAGACAAAAACAAAAGAATACAGGCATAGGTTACGGTAGGCTGTGAGCCTGTGACTCATAAGCCTTAGCCTATAGCCCCTTTAGTTCCATACCAGGTCTTTTAAAGGGATTAATGCTACTTTGGGGGCATAAAAGGGTAAATTTTGTAACATTCGTTAATTTTTAAAACCGAAAACCCGACCTGTTTTATATTTTCGGATTATTTTTTATTTAAATTTATATATTTTTATAATATTATTAATTAATCTCAATTTTTGTTTCATGTATTCTATGTGATCATTTCTATGCAATTATAATTTTCACCACCCTTTTAGTATTGCATACTCATTTAAAACATTCATAATCAAGATCAAATATTCATTACATGTCCCACGCAATTTACTTGAATTAGTGTTGAACTACTGCTACTTTTATTATTATTATTATTATTATTATTATTATTATTATTATTATTATTATTATTATACAAATAAAATACATGATTTATACCTTACAGTCGATGAATGATGGTGATAGACGATTGTGACAAACTGAAAATTTTTGCCTTTTTCAGGCACCCATCGCGACTTGACACAAATTTTCGGGACGAAAATTCTTTCAACATGGGAATGATGTGACACTCGTCAAATTTAGGTTAACTCCGTTAATCCGAACTCCGTTAATTCAAACTTTAGATCACACGAACTGTAACGCATATCTCATTACATTTAAATTAGGGTTTAAATGACACATGACAATCATTACACAAGTAGTCTTTCGGAATTTCACCAAAACACACACGAGTAGACTCAAACCGTTGGTGAATAAACGAAAAATATCAAAACAACAAGTATGTGATAATTATGTGTTAAAGAAATGTGTTACTTGATATTTATATGTATAACATTAATTCAAGAAGACAAAGTCTATTTTTGTGCTAGAAATTGATTGACTAGAAGATTAGGGGGCTAAGTGAAACAAAATTAATAATATAATCAAGTTAATACCCAACCCTAACTCCCCCCCCCCCTTGCGATCGGCCTCTCCCTCTCTCCCTCTCTTGGCAGCCGTAACCCACAACACACACATACAAAGTGATTATCAAGTTTGGTTGGAGGATTCAAGGTGCAAGATAGGTAATTAACACCCCCTCTAGCTATTCTAATGATTTAATTATGATATTGAGCACGTTAATCAAAACCCTAAATCTTGAAAGTGATGGTTTAAGATGAGTTAGGGTTTAATTGTGTGTTTGTTGATGAATACTAGTGAATCGATAATTAGTTGTACTGTTTTTCATTGTTAAGTTCATGTTTCTTGAAATTGAATGTTGAAGTAAAACCCTAGATGTGCATGAAAGATGAAATTGAGATGCATGGTTGGTGAATTGTGGGTCTATAGGGTTGTATGCATGATTTCTAGTTCATAGGTTGATTGTATGTTGAGTTTTGATGAAAACTGATGCTGGACAGGTTCTTGAATTCGCGTTGAGACGACTGTAAATCGATGTTAATATTGTATTTGGAAGTGATTATTGATTCTATGATGTAGTAGTTTAAGTCTAGTTTCTAAAGAGTCTGAGTTTGTAATTTTTGGACGTGTAAAAGTTAGTTTTTATTATTTTACAAATCTGTTGTGCAAGTCTGATTCGGGAAGTCTGCTGGTAGGCTGTTTTGTAATTAATATATCTCATACACGAAAAGACCAATCGAGTTGATTCTACTTCTGGAAGTTAATATTTTGAGTTAGGAATCTAACCCAATTGGTCTTGCATTAATTGGATTTGCCATGTAACGGGAATAACAGATAACATTCTGTTGTGCATGATAATGACTGCTATGTGCTTGCTGTGATGTTTTGATCATTGTGAGAAAACCATATGTGATAAAAATATAATAAAAATATTTTTAGAAACCTAACTCACGTGTGCTTCTGTGATGATTTTTGGTGATTATTTGATATGTTATGATTTGTTAAATAGAGTAATCTTGTCGAGTAAAAATCTGCCTGGATAAATTAGCTGCTGAACTATTTGAATTAACATGAAAAGTGTATTGTTGATCAATGATTGCTATGTTTTGATTTAATTGCCCTTGTGGCGGATAGTTGTTAGTAATGTATAATGGTAACACTTAACACTTAATAATTGTTCACACATGTAACTAATCACCAACGTGTTTGTCGAGTCTTACTTATTTCACAAACGAAACACGAAATGCATCTCATGCATAAGTTTTATGTGTCGAGTCTAGGGACTCACTCGTAGTTCAAATACTTAAAAAAAGGCATTTTTTTAGAGCACTAGTGAGGACTTTCTATGACACACACCTTTCTCGGATCTTTTTGTTATCTTCGCAAACAGTGAGTTTCACGACCCCTTTTACTCTCTTTAAACGCTTTTATTAGGGGGAGATAACATACTCCAACAATGTAGATTTTGTTACTTTATTATATATCACTTTTAAGGCTAAGTGGCAAACAAACCAACTAAAGTCCTTCTAAACATCGAACCGGTTAATATTTGGATAATAGCGAGTCACCTTTGAGTAGTACTACTGGGTTTGACAAACCCCACCCAACTCTAAACTCGACTGTAGGTCGAGTGGGTGTAATCTTGGCTAACACATTACCATGGTCGTGGTTGACATGGTGGCAAGGCAATCGTTAAACTGTCAGCTTCGGTGTCGAACACTTAGTAATGCATGCTTGATAGGTTAGCTACCTATTGATATATAATTGACTTAACATTATCTGGTAACGCTAAAACACAAACGCTTTATTTGTATAAAGTTGTGAACTCACCAAACCTGTGTTGACACTTTTAGTATGTTATTCTCAGGTAACCGAGGCGGGCACGCGGTATAGGACATGCATTCGCTGAACACCATTACTTTAAAAACTTCTTTTAATTTTTATCTTGATAACTTGGGTTTTTAAGTCATCTTGTGTGGCGCAACTTTTTGCTTTACAATTTACGCTTCCGCATTTTACTTAAGACTTGATGTCTTTTGGTGATTTTGAACACTTTATTTATGGTGTTTGATTATAACTAATGATTCCGGTCCTGTTAGTTCACACGCTCTGACGGTAAAACTCCGTTAGTGGATATTGAGGGTGTGACGATGGTGATAGGTGGTGGCGGCGGACGTGGGTGGTAGGAGGTGGTGGTGGACAATGCTCGTGGCGGATGGTGGGTGGTGGGTTGTGGTGGTGGTGGCGGATGGTAGGTGGTAGGCCTGTAAACAAACCGAACGTTCGGTGAACTGTTCGTGAATTGTTCGGCGGGAAGTTCGTATATGTTCGTTTACTTAATAAATGAACGAACATGAACAAAAAGTTTGTGTTCGTTTAATTAAACGAACGAACATGAACACATGTTCCGTTCGTTCATTTATGTTAATGAACGTTCATTTATCTATGTTCTTTTCTGTCTTTTATTTATGTTTGTTTATTTATTAATAAAAGAATAATTAAATATTATATGGATGAGTTATGTACTTAAAGTTTTATATGTGTTAATTTGTGTTCATTTAAGTGTTTTCATTTATGTTCGTTTATGTTGGTTTGTGTTCATATATGTCCGTTTATCTTTGTTCAGTTATATTCATTTAGATTTTAAACAAACAAACATAAACGAACACAAATGTTCATTTTTTAAATATACGAAAATGAGCATAAATATTTGTTCAATTAAGTGTTCGTGTCCGTTTAAAGTTAAATGAACGAACACGAACATGCCCTTGTTTTTGTTGATTCAATTCGTTTACATGCTTTATTCATTGATGAATACATCGATCTTAATCTCTAGGCTCTGCCAATTTTATTTGTTCATTGGTGTTCGTGAACCGTTCATGAACGCATTAATTTTATTAATGAACGAACATGAACATAAAATCTTGTTCCGTAAGTGTTTGTGAACCGTTCGTGAACACATTATTTTCTTAACGAATGAACACGAACAAGACCTTGTTCGTGTTCGTTCGGTTCGTTTTGCAGCCCTAGTAGGTGGTGTACAGTGGGTGTTGGTGGCTGATGGTGTTTAACCCTCTACAAACTTCATAAAAACTTAGAAGTGGATGGGCCAAGTACGCACCAAAAGAGTTTACGCAAACGTTTTTTAATAATACGTCTTTGAAAAAATGAACGGTCTATAAATGACAATGTCTCCGTGTGGTTCGCACAACGCAGACAAAAGAGCCTGTGCATACATTTTTTGGAAAAACGAACGCCACCTATAGCTTTTATATTATCTTTTTCATTAAGAATTAGGAGGGATATAGGAGGAAGGTCTTCTACATCAAAATCAAGATTGTATCTTTATCGTTTCTAAGAACAATGTTGAATATGTTTAGCAAAATTCTTATTTGAACAAACGGGGTCCAGAGTTTGTGTTTGTTGGACGTAAACTTTTTTGTTCCATCATACTTTGTTGAACGATTAGGGTTTAGAAATTAGAAAGGAGTTAAATTTTGTGGAATATATTGTCAATTATCTGTTGTTGGCGTTTACATAACGAGATAGTAACTAATTTACGGTTTCCTATTATACAACTTGATTTTCACTAATATAAAATACTATCACGTGTTCCTTGTTCTATATAATTGCCATTAACAAACAGAACTAGAGTGCAATTTACTACATAAGTCAAGGGTCAATATTTCCCAATACTTATTTACATCAATTAATTGAATTTGCTTGTTTTCTATTTTCCACTTGTTTTCTATTTTCCACTTGTTTTCATATTCAAAATCACATCACCTTATTATGTAAATTCATTGAATCAAATTATTGGTTCATTTTAAATCAAAATCTTTAAATTGTATTAACAAACTTTCTTCAAATTGTATTAACAAACTATAACAAGTCTGTTAAGTTTGAATAATGACCACAAACTCTTTGCTCTCCTTAAATCCCCCGCGAAGGTTGTCATATGGGAAAGGTCAATGGAACTCATGTTTATGAGACGTGATGGCAGTGATGGTGTTTGTACAATGACGGCATGGGAACTAAGTAGATGGTGGTTGTATAATGACGACATGGGAACTAAGTAGAGCCAAGTGATAGTGGTACAATGGCGACATAGGAACTAGGTAGAGCCTATAGCAAAGTCGGTGATCGTTTTGAAAGTCGTGTGTAATAACACTGTATTTTTTTTAATTGACATAGGAACTAGGTAGAGCCTATAGCAAAGTCGGTGATCGTTTTGAAAGTCGTGTGTAATAACACGGTTGTGGCTCAATGGTAGAGCATTCACTTTACAAGTGAGAGGTAGGAGGTTCAAACCTCACTATCACCAATTTATATGGGAGATATGAGGGATGACCCTGCTTTGCCAGGGTTCGAGTCTTGATCTCACCCGGTTTTACCGGCTCCTCGCTGTCGTGCCATTTGGCGGGCGTGGGGTCGGGTTTTATCCGGTGAATCCCTCAATAGGTGGACCGCTAGGGGCTCCGTCCGTCCGGACTAGTGGCCGGCTTGGGCTACCTTTAGCAATGGGGGATGCGTGCGGAGTACCCGATGTTACTTAGTTGGTCGTTCAAAAAAGTTTTGAGGACCCGTGTGTTGTGTTGGACCTGTAAAAGTCTAATAATTACATTGCTGACTATGAAAACTAACGGGTAATATTCATTTTTTTAATGAAATATGAATATAGTGTCTAGAGATCTCTCATTACGTTAAACGGGTTTGAATTAATATAATATATAATAAATAGGTTATTGACCCGTGTATGACACGGGTGAAAATATAGAAATTTTGAAGTACACACATATACATTTTGAAAGGAAAACATATTTTTGAATATGTTTTATGAGATAGTAATATAATTTATAATTGCAATTCATATTTATATGGAAACAAAGCTATTAAAACACAAATTTACGAAAAAGTAAGTTTTACAGTACAATGTTTACAAACATAACTGAAAACTTAAAAACATAAATTTATAAAATATTAAAAGTTTTCTTATAAAACATATTTGTTGTTTTGTTTGTAGCTATACCTCGTTGTCTAAAATAAGCATTTTAACATCGTATTTACTCTTCACTCTTGATCAAGCTACATACAGTTGACCATGTGTAAAAACCAGGTCTCTCAAGTATATCTCAATATTGTGGGAGACTGGCTTTTACTTTTGTTAATGTTAATTGAAAAACAAACTATAACGTGAAATTGTCTTCTGTTTAACTTGTTCTTCTTGATCTCTTCAATCTTCACTAAGGGTTATTGGAGCAAGCAAGGTATACTCTGGTACTATACTGGTACTATAACTTGCTCGATATTGAACTTTGCTTGGAGAAATACTTAAAATAAATCCACTTACTTCTCACAGGCAAACTTGAGATCCTCATTTATTTTATCTTTGCTCGACCCACCAAGCTTGCTTGTAAACTTGGTTTATGCTCAGACAATCAAGTGTTTGCTTGTGTGAAAACTGTACTTGATAGAATACCAACCTTGCTTGACGAAGTGTAGCTTGCTCGAAGCTTGACACTTAGAAAACTTCAAGAAGATAACCTTACTCGCATAATATAATTTGCTCGGGATAGTAAAAACTTTGCTCGAAGTGCCTGAATTTGCTCAAGTTCCATACTTAGCTATTATTGAGGATTGAGAAGATTCCAGTCTTTTTTTATCAATTTTATTGACCCAACAAAAAGGTAAAAAAGTATATAAATTAATGATATGATCTCTATTCGAATAACAAATTGGATTAAACCAAAAATACATCAAAACACGCGGATATAAAATAATATACTTCAACTTTTTTATTATTAATTCAAATCGGCACATAACACTGAATACATAAACCAACCATTTAATTTTAACTCTAAGCTTTATCTTCGAGGCCCATAATTCAATGCACCTTTTGTACTTCTCGGTTGTCCAAACTAAACCGATGTATCTATGTGAAATCGATATTATATCCTTTAACTTATGTGGACATAAATTACACTAAGTGCATAAAAAGTTTTATTAAGTGTTGGACATAAACCATTATAGGTCAATACAACCCTGTACCTGTATTTGGATAGTTACTCAACCTATTTTGGATCGTAACTGTATTAAAACAACCTATCAACCCCTGCATTAACATTTTGAACAAAATATGCAAAGATTAAAAAAAAACATTAATCAGGTTATAATTATTTAGTTATAAAAACAACCATATCAATTACTACCTCTCAAAGATCAAACATCCCTATCGACTTTATTATGAAATAGATAAAAACCTTTCATCTCTAACAAATTATGTTTTAAAACTAAACGTTCCATTAACTAAACCAACCATATTATTGAAGTGAAAGATCCAAACCGACCAAATTTCTAGAGTTACCAAAAGTAACGATAAAGGTTCAAACTTCTATACGGGCCAAATCAACACCGAACTTTTGAGGGTCAACAGGTCCGCCCCTATGGACAACAGGCCCATCGTTCTTTGACCATTTTACTTTCAAAACACATATATATTTTCTTTGACATTTCTTCTCTTTCTAGATTAGAAGATTAGCTTATTTATTTTATATACTTTGAATTTATTAAATATTTAAATTCGTAATATCATGAACCCGTCTAACACAAAGTAGATTATGGTGTAGAGAATGTCATATTTTACATTCTTCTTGGCTAATATCTTCTTCAACTTGACGCATGCCAATATGCCATCACTGATATATCATAGTCCTCTCCTATCCAAAACCAGAAAACAAAATAAAATAAGATACGAAAGAAAAACCCGTTGAATTAAATATTTATTGTTAAACTGATAAAATCAGAGTATTAGTATTATGAACCAACAAAAATTAGATTATGATGTAGAGAATGTCATATTTTACCTTCCTCTTGGAAAATATCATCTTCAACTTGACTCGTTTCGTGACTGATATATCTTTGTCCTCTCCTATCTAAAACCAGTAAAAAAATAAAATAAAATATGAAAGAAAAACCCGTTGAATGACATATTGAACTTTAAAATCACCGTATCCTGAACCAGTCTAAACAAAAAGTCGAATATGGTGTAGATAATGCCATATTTTACCTTACTTTAGGCAAATATCGTCTTCAACTTGGCACGTGCTATGACTGATATATCTTTGACCTCTTCTTCTAAAACCAGAAGGAAAAAAAAAACAAAATAAAATATGAAAGGAAAACCTGACCGATCATTTTGCCATATATGTTACGCATGAATACACATATGTGCTTAAAATCGTTTGCCTGTGATTCAAATCCAACGTTCAGTAGAATTCGTTACAGTCCCTTCCTTTTTTCAAAATTTTATATATTAATGAAACGATACTGAAAACATACCTTGATACGATGTGGAAGATGTGAGTCTTAGACCCAAATATATACAATTATTCGATAGTGAGACGTTGGATAGATGAGTATTTTAGAACAAATAAACAAAAATAGAATTCATTTAAAAGTTTCTAATAGCAATATCAAACAACTATAATTGTATTAATATCATTTGTAAAAAAAGGGGAAAGGTTGCGAGATTAAAGGCATAACACAAGACAAGTTTTAAAAATAAATGTCTATTTTGAATTTTATACATAAAATAAGAGATGTCAAACCAAAATTTAGTCGATTACTGTCTATATAATAAAAGTTCTAATTTAATAAGTAATATTTGGTTGTTTCCAAATATATAAAGCCAAGTGAGTGTCTAAATTTTTAAAAACTTTTCAAACTTAGGTCTATTTGTTATACGTAGATACAAATAATTGAAATTTAAAATAACAACTTTAATGTTGGAATTATAGTATTTGTTAATCTTAATGTTCATATAACATATAATAACTATTGAACACAAATAGATGCATAATTAATAAATTATCATGTTTGGTATCTTCAATATATATTATTTAAAATATAATCAAAATGATCAAATCATAAGACCTGTGAACATTAAAACCAACTTTATTTAATCTCCTAAGACCTAACTACCGATCTTATCGTCGATCACGCTTATTTAGCCAAACTCCGGTGTCGATTATGTTTTCAAGATCTAAGGAAATCATCATAGGATCGGTGTTAAATAATGGCCGATTGAAAGAGGGATTTGGGTGATTAGGTTAAAAGGAATTGAATATCAAGGAAATCGGGTATTGAAGTTGAAACAATTGAATATTGGAAAGCTGGTTTTGAAACTTAAAGTTAAATGCTTACATTAATAATTAATTATTAGTAATTTAATATCTTTTTAATTTATTTAATTGTTAAGAAAATTAGAGAAGTGTAAGATATATTTGGAAACAAAGGTAATTGACCAATAGAGAAGGGGTATGTGGAGGCAATCTCACTTGTTTTAATAGTATAGTAGGATAAGTTTAGTATAAGGTTTATTAAAATGCGAAGAAAATATAACTTATTTTGTATTTTTTGTTCTACTAATTTTTTAGAATAAAAGTAAAATATATAACATGCAATAAAGGATTATATACATATATGGCAGGAGATCAAATAAAATTGAATATAGAATATATAATTCAATGACATTTATTCATTGATCAAGCAAATTGTGTAATTTCGTTGAATCTGGCTCCGAAAATGCATCTAATAAAATTGTGGCATGCAGTATCTGAATGTTCACCGGATACTCGCTGAAGCCACTGCTGAAGCCGCCTGAACCTTTTGCGGTCCTGGCGAGCGGTGGCTTCAGCGAATTAACAATTTTTTTTTGTTTTTTTTAATATAACTAAAAAACCAATTTATATAATAAAAAACATTAAACATCCTAATAACATTAAAAATACAAATTAAAAAAAATTACGCATCCTAAAAATAAAAAAATTTGCAAATTTAAGAATAAAAATACAAATTTATTCCAGATCTCCGTCGCCTCCAACTCTTCGCCTTCGTTCTTAATCTGCTTTGATTCCTCAAGAACAAGCGCTTGTTCTTGTTCGAATACCGATCGACACATTGGGTCGAGGTTGCTGAAGTCCTTGGTAAGAAAGTACAACTTCCTAAATCTGTCTTTTGAAACTTTCACCCCGGCCGCCGCCTCGATACTAGTCGATATTTTGTGTACATATTTGAAAAATGTCGGATGAACCTCGATACTTGTGGTTGATCTTTTTCCCCGGTCCTTTCCGGGTGGTCGACGTAAGACTTGTGGTAAATCTTCTTGCCCGGACACGTTTTGGCCAATATCCGAGTTACTAGATGAGACATATGCTCCGGACGAAGTAGTTATCAAGGTCCGGTGTAACTAACTCGATCCATTTCGAGCACGACTTGAGTATTTGCCATAACTCGTCCTCGTCCCACGTTTTTGTCATTTCGTACTTATTGAACACTTCGGTTTTCCATTCGTTGCATGTGAATCTGTAGATTAGAAAATCATCGATCATACTCGGTCGCATTCGATGACTGTTTTTGTTTTGTAAATTTGTAAAAAGTCCGAAAATTTGTGAGTTACAGACCATTTTACCGATATCATATTGTCGGTAAGGTCCGTACTTCCTACCAACTTATAGAACATCTCTTTCACTTTTGCCCAAAATATACGGTGCTTTAGATAGTCCGCTATAATTAAATAAAGATACGTTACAAACATATTTTTATAATTTTATACGAAACAAAAAAATAGTTTTTAAAAAAATATCGGTTTTTAGATCTTCGGATATTTCAACCCAGGCACGCAAAATGCCTTTTTCTCCGATTTTGTCTAAGGAGCTGTTTTTCTTTTTGGAACGACTTCCTCGGCCGCTCGGCTCGAGCCTTCCACTCCTCGGTTTTTCTTTTTCTTTTTGGCTCGTTTGCCCTGGGCGGCCTCTTTATGAACCTCTTGCGTCTCCGGAACAAAAAAGTCGGGAGACGGTGGTGGCATTTTACTCAAGTTTTGTTCCATCTCGGTAGTGCCAAACACGTTTTCGTCGTCTTAACCTTAAGGCATTTCCAGTCGATAACAACCACCCCATGGATCCATATTTTTTAAAAAATGTATATGAGAATATAGATTATATTGTTTTTGAAGTAGTGTAGAGAGAGTTGAGAGTGTTGGTAATTTGTTAAAGGTAATGGTGGATTCAGTATAGGTAAAAAATAATTAAAACAAAGTCTTTTTTTGTGTTTTAACCCAAGCCCAACAGTCAAATCATGAATCCTGAGGCCCAACGTTCACTTCAACCCCCCCCCCCTTACACCACCACCACCACACTAGCATTGCCACTCGCGGCTGGCCGTTGTGGTGTGCACCACTAACGTGGCTTGCGCCAGCCGTTGAAGTGGGTGATCGCGAGGCCGCAACACACAGTCTAATAAAAATTTTGATAATAGCAAAGTTATTGATAAAATTTAGGAGTGTTAAGTTCTAGAAAAATTATAGTCTTATCAACAGAATGAATGAAAATATTGATTCGTTAAAGACAAAGCGACACCAAAACCATGTGTAAGGAATTGCTTAAAGAAAACAAAAAGTTCAACACATGAACTCTACATCTAGGGAAAAGTAATTTTTTTAGGACTATGACTTCTTTTTGTGTTAGGCTATCGTACTTTTTAATTTTGAGAGTCTCATTGTCCCACTCTGACCAAACTTTGTTGTTTTAATCTGGTCAACACTGTCTTCGGAGTTGGTTTGGGCGTTCGCCCGGGAAACCATACTGTCGACTGCCACTTAACAGTCGTTGTGCCACCACAAAAGCAGAACTCTCTGGCGTAACACACAGTGGACTAAAACCCGGGTGGGCTCGGGATTCATACTGACAATCTCGCAAATCCTAGCTCAAGTCCCTCATTGCCAATATCCACCCAAAGTGCCACAAGTGAGAATCGAACTTATGTAGAAAATAATAATAATAATAATAATAATAATAATAATAACAGAGGATAATAATATGAAATTTGGTGTCAATGAGTTTGTGGTGGAGTCGTAAGTAAGAGACTTGATGTTTTATAGAGAAAACTTAAATATAACTAGTAAATTTGGCTCGAGCTTCACAATGGGTTTTACTTCGCATTATAGACACACTTTACTGTTGGGTCATAAATTGGTGAGACGGATGCGTATCAAACGAACAAAAACATGATCAAGACGAAAGAAGCATGACAAGTTGAAATGATGCACATGGCTAACATAGAATATGGATTCAATTATATGAATGTTGATATCTCTAGAAGATTTTGGCTTGGGCCTAGTAATATCGTTTTTGGGCTTGGCCTATGGGCATTTGTTCATGCTAACTATATAAAGCATTTCATGATTCATTATTAGGTTAACACTCATAATAGAAAATTCTAGCCGTCATAGAAGAGTCATTCTAATGAAGCCGATTTCTTTTAAAACACTTATGTACCATACGTTTATTACATAATAAAACTGTGTGTATTGAATTGTTAATTACGTGCTCTTGTTCATTATATTCATCTATTATTATTGTTCATCTATCGTTCTTGAATCATAACAATCACAACTAATTGTGGTTAACTGATGTCATAGTTGTCAATATCCGATTAGGGACTTACAAGTGGTATCAGAGCATAACGAATCTTTCATGACTTGGGTTATTGATATCAATGATTCAAGGTGATGGTTTTTTGCGGAACTCATGTTTATTACAAGTTATTTTCTGGTTAATTAAAGGCTGTGAATAAGGATTTAGAGATGATGGCAAACATTCGTGTTTTTGTGTTCATGGTCTAAAGTGATTAATGAAGGTTGTTGATAAAGGGTTTGTGGTATCACCACATTAAGTATTTTCGGCATTTTGAGATCTCAAGTATTGGTTCTCGTTTTTTTGGGTCTTTAGAATTATATTAAAATTCGGTATTATTTTGAGAAAAGGCAAACAAGTTCGTCTCAAATGTCGACATTAAGGGTATGATTGGTTGAAGGTAATGGAATGGAAGGGGAAAGTAATGAGATAAGGAATGGATGAACAAGCGAATGAATGAATAATTGTCATCTTTGTTTTGCTTGGTTAACCTATGGGAATGGAATGATTATCGGCTTATGTAGTTTTCTTTCCTCAAATAATGTAGGACTGAAATATAAATAATAATAATAATAAAAATACTCATATCTTAAAATAGTTTTTTAATAAAAATAAAAAAATGCACGGCGAAGGTGGTGGTAGCTCCAGCGATGACAATGATGGTGGCGGGTAGCGACGGTGGTGGTGGCATTAACGACCAGACGACAGGGGCGGTGGTTGTGTTGGTGCCGGTGGCGGTTAGGTGGTGGTGGTGGTTTTTGTTAGGTAGTGTTGTTGAGAGGGTGAAGAAGGAATGAAATGAAAAAGGGGGGGGGGGCTTATAATGGAAGAGATTTCATGTGTAATGTTGATTCCATTCTATTGAGCAAACAAACATCATTTTTTTCATTCCCTCACAATGAGTAATTTCATTCTCTCTTTCATTCAGACATACCAAACGCTACCTAATTGAATCGGAAGCTGCCTAGCTAGCTCGCCAAATAAATCTATATTGTATTTCGAGAATTAAACAAGCATGCAACCAGGCTCCTCCATTAGTTAAGAAAGCAGGCAATTAGCTGGTGTTTTAATAAGCAAGCAAACACATAGCTAGGTCATAAAGGTCCATGACTGAAGAGAACTAACAAGTAAGCAGTTGGTTGGGTAGAAGATATGGAAATCTTGTTAAACTTTCTTGAAGATTTAAAGATATTTTTAAAATTTTAAAGGGATCTCAAATCCCTTATTTCTCGAGATTTATCTTGATCTCCAAGCTTACAGGTTCTCGATAATTTGGGTTCATGTTCTCTTGGCTACAACATTTGGTTCACTGCTTCCAAGTTCACAACAAGGTGTTCTCGAAGATCAAAGTGTTTTCGGTTACACAAAGTGTTTTCGGTTCTCTATTTGTTTTGGGTGCAGCTAGGTGATCTCGGTGAGAAAAAGGTTCTTGTTTACACAGGGGTTTTTGGTTTGAACTTGTGTTTTCATTAAGCTCGTTCTCGGTATTCAAGGTGTTCTCGGCCTACAAAAGAATTTTCGGTATTTGAAGAGTGGTTTTTCGGTCTACATAAGTATTCTCGGTTTGATTCTCAGCATCTTAAGCTCTCGGGTTTCTTCATAGTTCAGGCGTACAAGGTTTTCGGTTGTTATTGGTTCTCTGTTCAGTTTGAGTATTCGGTTACAATGGATTCAAAGGAAAACACTTTTTCCACTAATATCCATCAGGATCTTGACTCTGTGATGGGAACCACGACTTACATTCCTCGTTTGTTAAATGCTGAGGTTTATGATGAATGGAAGTTCCGATTTGATAAGCACATGAGAATGAAGAAATCCAACGCTTGGAGAAGTATTCTCATGGGTCCAACCATCGTCACTTATGCGTTGGATGATGAAGATGCTGAA
The DNA here is from genome assembly GCF_021521415.1 of Bidens hawaiensis. Taxonomy (NCBI): domain Eukaryota; kingdom Viridiplantae; phylum Streptophyta; class Magnoliopsida; order Asterales; family Asteraceae; genus Bidens; species Bidens hawaiensis. The sequence continues at coordinate 98,000 of NW_027497385.1, read as the reverse complement.
TTTGATATGACCGTGGCTCCTAAGCCAACTAAACTCTCCACGGATGCTGACTTTGATAGGGCTGATGATGATGAGTGGGCCTTGTCTACTCTTACTCTGGCTTTGTCCCCTGACATTGCTCTAGGTTTTATAGAATTCAACTCAGCCAATGCTTTGTGGGAAGCTCTCATTGGTGTGTTCAAAGGAAACGACGACATGCAGCAAAGTAAGAGGGATCTGATGCGTCAGGAGTTCAACATGTGCAACCACATCCTAGGTGAATCACTTCATGCTCAACTCCAAAGATTCACCAAGTTTGTGACTCGGATGAGATCTGCAAAAAATTTGAGTTGACTCTTTTGGAAGTCTACAAGAAACTCTTGAACTTACTCCCTCAAAGATGGGATATGAATGTTGTTGTGATCAAGAATACTAAGAATCTGGATCCGTTGACAATAACTGAGATGAAGATTGTGATTAAATCTTGTGAAATAGATGACAAACAACGTGCTATCAATCATGCTAGCTTCTACAACACTGTTGATTTGAATTCATCCACCAACAATGCTTTTTCAGCTCAAGATGGGTTTGCCATGTTCAGATCCACATTAAACCAGTCAACTGCTCTAATTAAAACTCAATAAAATATGCCCAAAGACTCTCCAAAGAATGCATCAAACCTTCATCAAGCTCAAATATCAAGCGAGCTCATCAGATTCCCACTATTTCAAAGGAAACTAAGGAGAACATTGCCATGATAACATGTTTCATGAACTGCTATAATGCTTTTTGGGCTAGTCATATAGTTCCATCAGTCATGTTTGCTGAGTTGGATCATATCCATCCTGAAGATGTTAAAGAGATGGAAATCATATGGCAAATGGCTATGGCGGTGTTCAGGGCAAATAACTTCACCAAAAAGACTAGCAGAAACAAATGTTCCTTCACAACTGACAGGAAAGTGGGTTTTGACAAGGGAAAACTCAGGTGCTACAATTGCCACGAGTCAGGTGACTTTGCTCGTGAATGCACCAACCCTTCTAAAGAACCTAAGAGAGGGCATTGACTCCAGTTGGGAAGACGTGAGCAGCTGGGTCTGGCAATGAGAAAGCCATGGTGGGTCAGCAATTTGAATGGGAGGAGCATCTAAAGGCATTGAACCTTTGAGAAGATATGCTAATGCTCGGTTATTTTGTATATATATTAGTGTGTTAATTGTGTAGTTTTTATTGAGTATATTTGTAACAACTCGGATTTTCAAATTAACATTTTTATCCATTGCCCGACCCGCTTTTATGTTCTGGAAATGTTTACCGATAAAATATCGCGCTTTTTGAGTAATTATTATTTTATTTTTAATTGTTATTATATTTATCTACATATTCTAATAAAGTAAAATAATTATAAACACATGTCAGTTTTTGGTTAATCCTCACAATGTTTTCCCTCCAAAACTATATATGTCATATATCAATAACTATTCACTTTCCTTTTACACTTCATTTATATTATATCTATAACATGATTTATTTTTCACGTTTCTTTAAACTCTATTTATATTATATCTATGTATTCTTATAAAAATAACTATTTACATATTGTATTACTATACATTGTTAAAATATATTTCACAACATATTTAGTGAAATCCAAAAATCAACAACAAACCGAGTTTGTTAAATATTGAAAAAGAATATAATTTTAAATGTTATTTATAACATATTATACTATGTATATTGTTGAAGATTGTTAATTAAAAAAAAAACTCTAATATGCTTTCAATTTACGAAGTAACTTATTTAATCAATAAATTATAAATATATGTTTAAAAGTTGATTCACTTTTTAAAAATAAATCCATTTATCTATTGGTTTTTTGTACATTGTCATATAAATTAATAAATTATAAATATATGATTTAAATCTATCTTTAATTTTTTTGGTTAATTTAGAAAACTATACATATATGTGTTAAATTATACGGATAGTAATCACTTTCAAATATAATAAAGTTTACCATATTTAGTTTCTTGGGTTTTTTTATCAATGATTTCTTTGGATTTTTTTGTGAAACTTAAATTTGATTGTTACGGGTTAAAAGTTGGTAAATATACCGTTTGGTACAAGTTAACTACATTTTGCTTAAAATTGTTATGGGTAAAAAATGGATAATCCGAATATTTTTTTAAAATTTTGAGAATGCAAATAGATTTATCGTGAAACTTGTTACAGGTTCAAAGTTTTGACTTGAAAGTGTAAAACAAATGAAAGTTAGAATTTTAAATGTGATTTTTGCATTCTTAAAATATATTCATGTTAAAACAATTACAATAAAGTGGTAGGCAAATGGGCAACAAGCTGGGCCGCAACCCCCTTTTGAATAGCAAAGTCAATCCTGCTAAAAACGAAGCTTTGGGACCTAGGGGCTGAAGAGGTTCCGTGTACGACACGTTGAACCCTACTCAAAAATTTCACAGCCTTAGGGGCCAGAAAACCAGATGTATCAAAGGCAAATGGTAGAAAGACATGTTGATTATCTAAACAAGCTTTCTCGTGTTTAACAACTTTGCCCAATTCAACCTTCAACGCAGCCTGACCCACAACAAACCCACGGTCCCTGAGCCCAACAAGAGGAGACACTCTGTAAGATCTACACAGGCGTGTTTCCCCCTTGCCCACCCGAACACAAGAATATCAGCTGGTCGTAAAGTAGACCTCCCTTCAAGAAGGTCAGTGAGAAAGTTAACAGGGGCCTCCTTTTTAGCAGAAATCCCTGCCCGTTTAAGAACATCACACAAAACATCCCTAACCAAATCATGTCTGTATTTAAAGCCAGATAATTCTTTGCAATGCACCGCATGGTCACCAAAAGAATCCAAACAGACCTTGCGACAAATTGGGTAAGGCTCATCAGTTAGGAACATAGGGATCATTAACCGGTACTTAAGGATAGCCCGATACTCCAAACCCGACATACGTTGGCCTAATCCTTCAATGGGGATGGCCGTTAGAAAATCTTGAACCCGAGGAGCCCGAAGGCATTCAAACACCGCCTTTTGGCGAGGGGATAGATCAAACATCGCTTCTAAACTCTGGACGATTCCACTAAATAAGGCACTCGCCACAACATGTTGGGCTTTAGGGGGGCTGTTTCCTTATTAGAGAACCCACTAAGATCAAAATCTAGAAGTGAAGTACGTAAACGATCCATCGCACACCCAAAATCAGAGTCCAACCCAAAAATATCACAACCCCGAAGAATATGGTCTTGCAAACACCACGATTGTGCTCTCGAAGCCACAAAAACATATGTATATATGTCCTCGGCCTAACATAGACCCAACCCCCCATAACGGGTCGGAAGTGATGCCAACCTCCATTAGAGATCCCTAAAGAATGGACCTCCACAAACCATGATGTCCTCAATCGCCCTTCGAAGGCCATTGTCAAATATAGAAACAACTTCCCCCACATACATAAGTTGGCACGTTCTCAAACCGAACAAAAGCTTGGCGACTCCCATACATGAGCGAAGAAAAAGAAGCCCGCATTGAGGATCCCGAAGTCTTGGGAGACAACTCATCAGTTCCACAGCGCTAGATGCCCTTTTCATAGCCAAGCTGTTGATAAACCCCGCATCCCGGCTTACAGCACCGCCAAGGAGTTTCACACATAGCACCGGCCTTCCAATTCCGCAAGGGTACAACCCCTCCTTCACCTTCACCCCATTGCATGTTGGCCAAAATAACTCTGTTTTTTAACGTTTAATTCAAGACCCAAACGAGGCCCCTCAGACCTGATAGTATCTAAAGCTTTGGCCACCTCTCTAGTGTCCCCGATAATCGTTCCATCATCCAAGTACCAAGCATGAAATAGAAGCTTGCACTTTGATTTGGTGAACAAGTGGGTGCAAAACTATGGCAAAAAGGAGAGGCCCAAGAGAGTCCCCTTGTTGAACCCCAGTGGTGGATTTAATGTAAGTATCATCCATATATAACCTAGCCGACTGCCCATATAAAAAATCCACCCAAAGAGAAATGGAAGGACATCGAATCCGGACCTCATGTAGAAGGGTCGTCCTATCGACTAAGTTGAAGGCATTAGAGAAATCAACAGTAAGCATAGCCAATGACCCATCCGAATGAAACTGATTTAGAAACATGTTCGCTCTATGGAGCACGACCTCTGCCCCACTTGGGACTCCCACCCCAAATTTAAAGTCACCGAGGTTTTCGAATGTGATTGGTTTTCGAATTTACTTTTATGGACGTTTTTAGAAATAGTCAAAAGATTCAGGATTTTGCACATTGAGTATTTTTCCCATGACTATTAAAATTCAAGAAAAATGACAAACACTTCCGAAATGCCACCTCCAAGCCTATCAATTCTTCTAACTTGTATCAAATTAGAAACATTTGTGTTAGCGTTAACTTTTCCTTGAATAATAATCAAAATATTGTACATGAAGCATGTCACACAAAATTATGCTCAAGTGAAGCAAAACATTCACAAAATTGAACGGGTTAGCATGTTTTTTTTTGTCAATTGGCAAAGTCCAGAAGCCTCTCAAACTTATAAAATCTTTTGTACGGAGTAGTTCAAAACATTATTATATGAGAAGTATTCTCCGAAATTGGTTCATAGCTAAATTTCTTTCAATTATACATAAATGATACTGAGAATAAATTTTCAATAGATGGAGTGTTCGTGGGTATGTTTTTGCACATGAATTATTTTTTTATTAAGTTCATTTTTTTTGGGAAAAAATGTAACATCCCGAAATTTCTAGAAAAATGATAGTAAAATATTATTTATTTATGAAGGAAAAGTTTACTTGAGTTAGTAGAGTTGTAATAAAACAATAAAGGTGGTTCAAGTAGGCTAATTAGATGGAGTTAAGTATGGACCAAAAAGGAAAGATGGGCATTGGGTCCATGGGCTTAAGGGAGTATAAATACCCCTTAAACCCTAATCCTTTCCATTTCCATCCATCTTATCCATCTTATTCTCCACACACACACACAAGCCTCCCTACGGCCGTGAGAAGAAGAAGAAGAAAATCCGAGATCGATTCTAGCCTAAATCTTTGATATACAATCAAGATACAAGATTGTAGTTCATGACCAAGCTAAACCATGACCTAAAAACGGGTAAAGGTACGTTCTTTATCGTTAAGGGTTACGTTTTTATGAACGGTTTCTATGAAACTTGAACCTAGAGTAGATCGGGTATAAACGAGTATTAAAGTAACAAACTTGATGTTAGAAACGAACTTAACGAACTTACGGCTGCATATGTCTCGTTTAAAATAAACCTTAGATCTAGTATTGAACATTTCTAGCTTAAAGGTCCAAACTTTATACTTTTCTGGGCCGGGTTTCACCCGAAAATGATCATGGGAATGTTCACGGGTTTGGTTAATATCATATCAAGGGGTTACACGTTAATACGAAGATGATTATGGGGGTTGAGAAAGAAACCGTAGCTGCTGCTGCAAGTTCTGCATGCAAGTTCGCCAGGCAAGCTCGCTGCTACATGTTCGCTACAGATAAGTTCGCTGATTGTTAAGTTCGCCTCATCTAAGTTCGCATGTATACAAGTTCGCCTACTGTAAACTTCGCCGCTTATAAGTTCGCCTGATATGTAAGTTAGCTTACATATCTAAGTTCGCTTATCAATAAGTTCGCTTATATATCTAAGTTCGCTCATCAGTAAGTTTGCTTATATATCTAAGTTCGCTTACATTCAAGTTCACTTAGATTAAGACCCGGATACATGGCGACTCGTATATGTATACATACAGGTGTACACACGTGATGGTTTGCCTTGTAAGGACTTAAAAGATAAGGTTAAAATAAAGGAAAACCATAAAAATGCTAAGTAGAAGTAAGCTAATACTAGGCCATTAAATTAGATCAGATGAGTGTTGATACGTGTAACTTATTTACAGGTAGCTATTATATAACGTTTGTTGGTGCGTGAACGATCTTCTGATATTGCATGTATTGTCAAGGATAGTGATTGTCTAGTGGTTATTAGTGGGTATAAATGCTATGATGTGACTTGCTTATTATGTAAATATTGAACCGATAGGAAGTGTGTTTAGACAAGTAGAGGTAGTGTGAGATAGAAGTGGATAGGGGTCTAGTAAGAGTGTTAAAGTGGCAAAGTGGCATAACGTTATTCGTTATTAAAGTGGCATAATGTTAATCGTTATTAAAGTGGCAAAGTGGCATAACGTTATTCGTTATTAAAGTGGCATAACGTTATTCGTTATTAAAGTGGCATAACGTTAAGCGTTATTAAAGTGGCAAAGTGGCATAACGTTATTCGTTATTAAAGTGGCATAACGTTATTCGTTATTAAAGTGGCATAACATGATTCATTAATAAAGTGGCTAAGCTGTAGGGGTAAATAAGAGGTTAAGTGGTAAGGTGAGCAGGTTAGATAGTGGGCTATGTGTCTTCGGATACGTATATAATGCATGTAGTGGCTGTATGTTAAGTTACTCGATTAACTAGGACTCACTCAGCGTAGTTGACTTTTAGTATGCACGCAGGTGATCAGACTAAAGATTTAGCATGAGGACGGCACGTGACATGGATCGAACGGCTGACATCTGAAGACGAAAGAAATGGTGTTTTTAAATAAGATGTTTTAAGTTGGTTTTAAAGAAAAGTTTAAATGTTTTGCAATGAATGATTGAAGTTAACATTTCCGCGAAAGTTTTAATTAACTCTGATTTGTAAGAACTGCGTTTATGAGTAAATCCGACGTTAAAGTAGGGCTAGCGGGAACGGGGCCTTACAAAAAATCATTTTGTGATATAAATAAAATCAGTTTATGTATAATGATACAAACATAGATGTAATACATTTCTCTATATACATTATGTATCACTTTATTTGTAACTTAATTATTTAGATCATCCTGGGTGTTACACGGGCTCTAAAGCTAGTTTAATATATAAAAATAACTTTGGTTTATATATGTTTCCAACCATTATCCTTACTTTAACCTCATTTTATACCCACATCTAAACTATAAGGACCAATCAGCAAATCTGGAAAATCATGTTATTATATCCATCTACTCAATTACTCATACTCGTATCCATGTGCAACCCATGACCTGTTTAAGTCCCTTGACACACAATTCTCGTTCTAATATAAGAATTTATTTGTGATTCTTGATTCTCATACCATGTACGAGCTCACCGACGTAATTGATTAAGAAACAAGTATATTATTTTATACATATTGATTATTACCTAGCCGACATAACCCGTTCATCGTTATACATTATAACATCCATTAAAATTCGATTAAACATGCATACGATATCCTTATACTAGCGCCAACAATACCCCTATGATGATTGGATTATTAGCACCGCTGTATCGAGTTCTTGATCTTCCCCTGTAACATCCTAAATTTATAGTAATTAATAAAAGAAATTTTATGTTTGAAGCGTGTGTTAATATTTAATTTAGATTAAATAAAAGAAAGAAATATGGACTTGGAATAGTTAAAATGGAATAAGGGATGGGATGGGCCTTATGTCCATGGGCTTAAGAGAGTATAAATACTCCCTTAAACTTCCCTAAAACCCTAAATCCCTCAAATCTTTCCATCTTATTCTCTGCACACTCAAAACACACGCACATACATAAGCATAATCACGGCCGCGAGCTAAAGGAGCAACCCAAGACCAAACCGAGCCTATATCTTGATAGATCTTGAATGTACAAGTTATATACAAGATTTAAAGTTCATAACCAAGTTAGCCGTGACCTAACAAACACATAAAGTGTAACATCACGTTTTCTGATTTCGGTTAATAAATGAAAGTATGAGTTCTTACGAGTCGGGCTAGTGTTGGGTTAAAGGGAATGGGGTTATGGACTTGCTTTAGAGGAAAAGAGGAAAGACCATGGGCCAAGCCCATGATCCATAAATATATAAACCATAAACACCACTTAATTCCTCATTTACCATTCAAAACACACACTTAAGCTCTCTCTCTCTAGTCTCTCTCTCTAGCCGAAATCACCAAGGAAAACCAATCCCGATCCAAGGTAATGATAGTATGATATTATATGAGCTTAATCCCGTTAGATATAATCACGAAACGACGAGCCGACACCGTTAAACTGTTTAAGTCACGAGATCCGGGCGGAATCGCGTATCAACCGAACCTAAGATGAGCCTAGGGATCACCCTAGCTCAGATCTGGATCAAAAGGGACGAAAAACGGTGAAAAACGAGTTAAAACTCGTTTTTCCGGCAAATCCGCGGTTTTCCAGCGGCGGCGCCCGAAAAAGGGAATACGAGGTAAGAATGTCAGGGAATGTTCTGACATTCCCTGACCTAACCCTAGTTCGCTAAGGGGTAACTAAAGAACTAGAAGTAATTTGCTAGCTGATCCGTCTAGAGGAATATAACGAATTAGCTTCAGTTCGTTAAGGGGAAATGATAGCGAATTACCCTTGATTTGCTATAGTTAGAAGATAACGAATTGGAAGGTCCAATTCATTACATAGACCGATTCGCTATGGACTGATTCGTTAAGGGTCCAGTTCGTTAAAGGGTTCAATTCGTCACAAGAACCAATTCGTCATGACAAGTCAATTCGTTAAGGATAAGTAACGAACTACAAGTTTAACAGAATTGCAGAATGGTCCCTGGACTTAAAGAAGAATGATTTAATTACAAAGAAGCCCTTGAACTTTTAATTTAGCCAATTAATTAACGAGACAAAATTTTTTGGAAAATGTGATAAGACAGTTAATGGAAATAAAATTTTTCCAAGCTGACCTGGCAGCTTGACCCCAGCCAGGGGCTTTGCCCCTTGGACCCTGCTAGGGGCTGACGCCCCAAGACCCCGCTGCCAGGGGCGCTGCCCCCGGACCCCCCCGTTCGTTAAGGGTTATATTTGGACTAGAAATACGATATGGATAGTGATAGTAATTAATATGCGTAATTGTTATACAGTTAGTCGTGCCCAGCCCAGGAAGGGATTAACTATAAGCGGTGAATGTAGTCGAGTTTAGGTGAGTTTCTAGCCCCACTTCCTTGTTATGTTTTCGGGGCTGTGTTCATACTTGATGTGATAGTTAATACACTTACCCTAAGAGGTAAGTGTATGCTTTATATGATTCATGTATGATGATTGCTTGACGGTGCGTGAACGATCTTCGGATATTACATGTACCGTCAGGTGGTAGTTAAAGATATAATTGATATGCATGATGTAAGATATGATGTATGGATGAATATATATGATGTATGCATAATGCATGTATGATATAATGATGGTACGTGAACGCTCTTCGGAGATTGCACGTATTATTAAAGAAAGTATGTAAGAACAGGTATGGTACAGCTGCATGAAACAAAGGGACCAGACCCTAATAATATCTGTGATGGTAGGGACCAGACCCTAATAATATCTGTGATGGTAGGGACCAGACCCTTTATAATATCTGTGATGTTTAGGGCTGTTCACGAACCGAACCGAACGTGGGCATGCTCATACTTGGTTTGGTTTAAAAGCTAACCGAACCGAGCGGATTGAATTTAAAGAAACGAGCGATATCTTTATGCTTGAACTTGATTTGGTTTTGAAACCGAGCGGCTTGGTTCGGTTTGGTTTTGCTTGATTTCGTACAAAGTTTCCAATTTTAAATTTCTAAAACTTCAAAATATCATTAATTCAAGACTTTCAACTCTAAATCGTCTAAACTTTCACCTTTAAAATGTATAAAACTCATATTTAACAACAAAACATATATAAAACGAGTGGCTATTGTTTAAATATGAACTTTGAATTCAACACAAAAGAGAGAAATTTTAAAAACTTTAAAAAATAGTATACTTTTATATATATACATAAAGTTTATATATAAAACTAATAAATAAGAAATAATTCGAGCAAAATGAACCGAACCAAACTGAGCGAGGCTTTGCTCGTGATTGGATTGCTTTTAAACCGAACCGAGCCGAACGGCTCACTTCCAAACCGAGCCGAAATCGAACGAGCATTTTTCGAGCAAAATTCGAGCGAACGACGAACGAGCGGCGAGCAGTTTGGACAGCCCTAGTGATGTTAGGGACCTGACCCTTATAATATCTGTGAGGTTATAGGGCGGAAGGCTCTTTAAATAGGATGGGTAGTTATATGTGAAGAGTAAGTATGATTAATGTACACTCCTTCGGGCACGTGTGCAAGTATGAGGACAGAATATATGTTGTATGATTAATTATACTCACTCAGTGTAGCTGACTTTTAGTATGCACGCAGGTGAGTAGATTGAGGCAGCTTGCATAAGAGGAAGCACATGGCATGATCTTGAAGAAGTTGGCATCTCAAGAAATGTTATGTTATTTTAAAGACAATGTTTTATGCTTAAATAATCTGAATGCCCGTTAAGACAAGAAAGGATGGTTATGTAATATAATGGTTTGAATGTTTTAATATTCCGCGAATGTTTTAATTAACTCTGATGACTAGAACTATGTGAATGAGTAAATCCAACGTGAAAAGTGAGGCACCGGTAACGGGGCCTTACAAGTTGGTATCAGAGCAAAGTTTGAGAGATTTAAGCATCCTACATACTTAGACTCGAACAGAGAATGGGATTAAAGTAAGAAAAGAAAGAAGATGCCAGTACGAGAATGCCATGTGTCACTCAAGAAAGATAAGTAAAGGTAAAGTATGTGATTAAATTCACATGTAAAGTAGAATGATGAATAAATGTTTGCGTAATAGCTAAATAAAGAATGTATGAATGCTAGCTTAATTGCTAGGGATAGGGGTATGTGATTATATGAACTGCTTGATTGTCTAACTGTTAGAGTAGAATTAGCACAAATAGACTCATCAGAGGAAGTGTATAGGAAACGGAAGGTAACGTGAGCAGCTAATCACAATTGGCCACTATTATTACCTGTTAGCCTTACTATCCTTGTACTAAATGGTTCCTTAAGTGATGACGTTTGTGTTTCCTTATAGAATACGAGTGGCTGGAGCTAAGAAAGCTGCTGGAAAAGGAGGGCGTACAGGACGTCGTGGTAGGCCACGTGTTGTCCGAAAACCGTCAGTAGAGGTAGCCACTAACAATGAAGGCGAAGGAAGTGCAGCTAGTCGAAATCCGAGTAACAACGAGGGAGTTCAACTGGACCCCGCAATTTAAGAAGATATCAAGGCCTTAAGATGGGACGATCTGAAGGAGTTAGTAATGAAACGATTCTGTGCTGATGCAGAGGTAGAGAAGGTTGAGATGAAGTTCTTGAGTCTGGAGGCGGGTAAGATGACGCACCGCGAATACCTCACTGAATTCAACCGTTTGTCAAGGTTGGTGCCGGATATGGTGAACACCGAGGCCAATCAGATCAAATGCTACCTTAGGGGACTGCCACAGAATGTTCGCGTCTTGGTCAAGGCTGGTAGACCAGTACTTTTGATTCTGCTGTGGGGCTCGCAGAAACGGTTTATGAGGACTTGACAGATAAGGTGGTTATGGAAGAGAAGAAAGAGAAGAAGTGGTTCGCTCCTGCCAAACGACCAGGTACTCAGTTATGGAACCCCAAGAACAAGCAGCCAAGAGTTTGGGAAAAGAGGTCGTGTAAGACATGCGGAAAGATGCATGGTGGTGAGTGTAAGTGGGGTAAAAGTTCTGATGTTTGTCCCAAATGTGGAAAGGCTCATGGTGGGGAATTAAGGATGGGGTCTAATGCGTGTTATAAGTGTGGGAAGGTAGGGCATTATGCCAATGAGTGCAGTGCGAAGCCAACATGTTACAAATGTGGCAAGACAGGCCATATGGAAAGGGAGTGCACTAATGGTGATGCTGGAGGTAGTGGGAAAGGATGCTGATCAAGCGAGGCCAAGGACTAGAGCCTACATGCTGACCCAGGAACAAGCTAGGCAGATTCCTGATGTTGTGACTGGTCCGTTCATTGTAAACGGTATTTCTGCTTCAGTATTGTTTTATTCGGGTGCGAATAGAAGTTTTGAAGCTACGACAATTAGTAAATTAGCTAAAATGAAATGTTGCCGAGTGTCTGAAGCCTTCATAGTAGAAACCTCTAGTGACACCTCGGTGAAAGAAATGAAAATGATTAAGAATTGTAAGATAGAATTAGAGGGACATGAGTTCCCTGTTACTTTGTATGTTATGACCTTAGGAGGGTTCGATGTAGTTTTGGGAATGGATTGGTTGTCCGAATATGAAGCTCAGGTAGTGTGTAAGAGTAGGATAATAAAGCTAAAGTAATTGGATGGTAGTGCAGTGACGGTTTATGGTGATAAAGAAAGTTCAGGGCTTAACGTCATTTCGATGATAAAAGCCGAAGGGTTATTAAGACGAGGGTGTGGTGCCTACCTGGCGTATGTGGTCAACACTACGGCCGAGACGAAAGAAATGAAAGATGTTCCTATCGTGTATGACTATCCAGAAGTATTCCCTAAGGATCTTCCGGGGTTGCCACCGGAGCGAGAGATAGAATTCCAAATAGATTTAGTACCAAGAGCCCAGCCCGTCGCGAAAGCACCTTACCGTCTAGCGCCGTCCGAGATGAAAGAATTGATTTCCCAACTACAAGAACTCCTCGACAAAGGTTTCATAAGACCAAGTGTATCCCCTTGGGGCACGCCAGTGTTGTTCGTGAAGAAGAAAGATGCAAGTATGAGGATGTGCATAGACAATCATGAATTGAACAAGCTTACGGTGAAGAATAGATATCCTTTGCCCAGGGTCGATGATCTGTTTGACCAACTGCAAGGCTCAAGTTGGTTCTCATGAATAGATCTCAGATCAGGCTATCATCAGCTGAAGGAGAAGGAGACAGACATCCCTAAGACAGCGTTCCGAACGCGTTATGGACACTACGAGTTCCTCGTGATGTCATTCGGTCTAACAAATGCTCATGCAACATTTGGATATGATGAATAGGGTGTGTCGGCCAATGTTGGATAAGTCAGTTATTTTCTTCATCGACGATATATTGATTTATTCAAAGAGCGAGTCTGATCATGCTGAGCATCTGAAAGAGGTATTGGAGACCTTGAAGAAAGAGAAGTTGTATGCTAAGTTTTCGAAATGCGCGTTCTGGTTGCGAGAGGTGCAATTTCTAGGTTACGTGATCAATCCTCAAGGGATTACAGTGGACCCAGCTAAGATTGAAGCGATAACGAATTGGAAGACTCCACAGAATCCGACTGATATACGAAGCTTCTTAGGGTTAGCTGGATACTATAGGAGATTCATCGAAGGTTTCTCCAAGATAGCCGCACCGTTTAGCCGGCATGACCCGAAAGTCGATAGTATTCAGTTGGGGTAAGTTTCAAGAAGAAGCTGTTCAGGAGTTAAAGAAGAGACTCACGAAAGCTCCAATCCTTGCTTTACCCGATGGTGACGAGGATTTGGTTGTTTGTACTGATGCTTCGCATCGTGGGTTAGGTTGCGTGTTGATGCAACGAGGAAAGGTGAAAGCTTACGCGTCTAGACAGTTGAAAGTCCATGAGAGTACTTATCCGACGCATGATTTAGAGCTAGCAGCAGTAATGCATGCTCTCAAGATATGGAGACATTATCTGTATGGTACTAAGTGTACCATTTACACGTTTAAAGTACTTCTTCGAGCAGAAAGAATTGAACATGAGATAGAGAAGATGGTTGGAGTTGATAAAGGATTACGACTGTGATATTAAATACTACCCTGGTAAAGCTAACGTGGTCGCTGATGCGCTAAGCCGTAAGAATGAGGAAGTCATTGCAACAGTGAAGTCATACAAGTTGATTATGAACTCAAGCTTATTTGAAGAAATCATTAAGGTGCAGTCAGAAGTGCTCGTAGATGAAGGGATAGTAAAGAAGGAAAGGATTTTCGGTCAGCAAGACGAGTTGATGGAGAACACGCATGGTGTTAAGACTAGGTTTGACCGTATGTGGATTCCACGCCATGGAAATCTCAGAGGTCGAATCTTAGATGAAGCTCATAAGTCAAGATATTCGATTCATCCAGGAACTACGAAGATGTACCAAGATTTGAAAAGAGACTATTGGTGGCCAGGAATGAAGAATGACGTGGTAGATTATGTCAGTAGGTGCTTAACTTGTTTACAAGTCAAGGCAGATCATCAGAATCCTTATGGAAAGACACAACCTTTGGAGATACCAGAATGGAAATGGGAACACATCAACTGGGTGATTGTGGACCGTTTGACCAAGAGTGCTCACTTTCTGCCTATACGAGAGGCTATCTCGTCAGAAACGTTAGCAAGCTTGTTCATTAAGGAGGTTGTATCTAAGCATGGAGTACCGTTATCGATCGTGTCAGATAGAGATACTCTCTTTACTTCGAGGTTTTGGAAGAAGTTCCATGAAGCTATGGGAACAAGACTGAACATCAGTACGACGTATCATCCTCAAACAGATGGACAGTCTGAAAGGACGATACAAACCCTTGAGGATATGCTACGTGCTTGTGCTTTAGACTTTGGAGGAAGTTGGGACGATCATCTGCATCTGGTAGAGTTCTCTTATAACAACTACCATTCAAGTATTGGTATGCCACCGTTCGAGATGTTGTATGGAAGACGTTGCCGAACTCCAGTGTGCTGGGGAGAGATTGGTCAGAAGGACATGGGAAGCCTAGAGGTGGTGCAAGAAACATCCTCAAATTTCGATCAGATCAAAGCGAGAATGAAAGCTGCTCAAGACAGACAGAAGTCGTATGCTGATAAGCGGCAACGACCGATTGAGTTTAACGTTGGTGACAATGTGACGCTCAAGGTCTCGCCTTGGAAAGGAATTATTCATTTTAGGAAGAGGGGAAAGTTGAGTCCGAGGTATATTGGACCGTTCAAGATCTTAGATCGTCTAGGTGAAGTGGCTTACAAGTTAGATTTGCCATGAGAGTTAGAAGGAATTCACTCAACCTTCCATGTTTCTCATCTGAAAAAATGTCTGGCTGATGACACGTCGCACGTGCCATTAATGGACATTGACGTTGATGAACAGCTGAACCGTAAGGAATTCCTCTAAACCAATCTAGATAGTTGACCGCAAGGAAATGCAGCTTCATCATAAAGTTATCCCACTAGTGAAAGTGATATGCAAACATCGTAAAGGATCGGATGCTACATGGGAAGCCGAGGAAGAGATGCGCAAGTTTTATCCAGATTTGTTTATGTAATAGTTAGGTTTCGGGGACGAAACCTCTTTAAGGAGGGAAGACTTGTAACATCCCGTTTTCTGATTTCGGTTAATAAATGAAAGTATGAGTTCTTACTAGTCGGGCTAGTGTTGGGTTAAATGAAATGGGGTTATGGACTTGGGTTAGAGTAAAAGGGGAAAGACCATGGGCCAAGCCCATGATCCATAAATATATAAACCATAAACACCACTTAATTCCTCATTTACAAATATTCCATACACCATTCAAAACACACACTTAAGCTCTCTCTCTCTAGTCTCTCTCTCTAGCCGAAATCACCAAGGAAACCCGATCCCGATCCAAGGTAATGATAGTATCATACTGTATGAGCTTAAACCCGTTAAACTATAATCACGAAACGACGAGCCGACACCGTTAAACTATAAGCTATAAACGGTGAACTAGCGAACCATTGATAGTAATTAATATGCGTAATTGTTATACAGTTAGTCGTGACCAGCTCAGGAAGGGATTAATTGTAAACGGTGAACGTAATCGAGTTCAGGTGAGTTTCTAGACCCACTTCCTTGTTATGTTTTCGGGGCTGTGTTCATACTCGATGATAGTTAATACACTTACCCTAAGAGGTAAGTGTATGCTTTGTATGATTCATGTATGATGATTGCTTGACGGTGCGTGAACGATCTTCGGATATTGCATGTACCGTCAGGTGGTAGTTAAAGATATAATTGATATGCATGATGTAAGATATGATGTATGGATGAATATATATGATGTATGCATAATGTGTGTATGATATATTGATGGTACGTGAACGCTCTTCGAAGATTGCACGTATTGTCAAAGAAAGTATGTAAGAACAGGTATGGTATAGCTGCATGAAACAAAGGGACCAGACCCTAATAATATCTGTGATGGTAGGGACCAGACCCTAATAATATTTGTGATGTTGGGGACCAGACCCTTTATAATATCTATGATGTTAGGGACCAGACCCTTATAATATCTGTGAGGTTATAGGGCGGAAGGATCTTTAAATAGGATGGGTAGTTACATATGAAGAGTAAGTATGATTAATGTACACCCCTTCGGGCACGTTTTCAAGTATGAGGACAGATTGTATGCTGTATGATTAACTAGAACTCACTTAGCATAGCTGACTTTTAGTATGCACACAGGTGAGTAGATTGAGGCAGCTTGCATAAGAGGAAGCACATGGCATGATCTTGAAGAAGCTGGCATCTCAAGAAATGTTATGTTATTTTAAAGACAATGTTTTATGTTTAAATAATCTGAATGCCCGTTAAGACAAGAAAGGATGGTTATGTAATATAATGGTTTGAATGTTTTAATATTCCGCAAATGTTTTTATTAACTCTGATGACTACAACTATGTGAATGAGTAAATCCAACGTGAAAAGTGAAGCACCGGTAACGGGGCCTTACATAGGGTATGTTCTTTATATTAAAGTTTACGTTTTTATGAACAATTGGCCTTGAAACTTAAACCTAGAGTAGATAGGCTATAAACGAAGCATAAAGTAGCAAAATTGATGTTAAAATTAACTTAACGAACCTACGGTTATGAACGGCTCGTTTAAAGAAACTCTAGATCTAGTTTCGAACGTTTTATCATAAAGGTTCAAGCTTTACGATTAACCGGGTCAAAGTTTTAACCGAAAACGGTTAAGGAAACTATTATGGATCTATACCATTCCATAATAATGATGTTAGGGTTTAAACAAGTGGATATAACGTGGATAATTGACCAATCCATGACTTAGTAATGGAATAAAGTGCAGCTCACTCGCTTACAATTTGGATTTCGCTAATCGATCACTTTATGATCGATCACATTATCATTCGATTACTTTTAGAATCGATAACTTTATGATCGATTACTTTTAGGATCGATCACTTCTAACTCGCTTACAATTTCCTTAACTCACTTACATGGCCCAAATCGATTACTTTTAAGTAATCTATCACTTTGAAAATCGATCACTTTGAAACTCGATTACTTTTATAGAATCGATCACGTTATACTCAATTACAAAATGATCCCTTACATTAAGATTCGCTTACATTGCCTTAGCAAATAATGAGAGGAGGATCGATCACCTTTGAGCAACGATCACTTTTGAGAATCGATCACTTTTCTAAATTCGCTTACTTTTTCTAAATCGATCACTTTATAGAATCGCTTACTTTGAATTCGATGACTTTATGAAAATTGATCACTTTGTGATCATTAGATTACTTTGTGATCATTAGTTTACTTTGTGATCATTAGTTTATGATGTGATCAGTAGATTACAATATGATCATTAGAATACAATGTATTCATATACATTAGGACTTAAGGATGAAAATATTCTAAGTATAAAGTAATCTAATACAAGGCCAATAGATTAGATCAGACTTAGCCATTTTGGCTGAAATACAAATACAATGAGTATTGACTCATGTAACTTATATACAGTCAACAGAGCTCAGCTAAGAAGAGGAGTAACGATAAACGGAGAACGTAACAGGATCCAGCTGAGTTTCTAGCTCCATTCCTTATTATGTTTTCGGGGTGTGTGCATACTCGATGTGATTAGTTAATACACTTATCCTAAGTGATAAGTGTATGCCATATATGATATATGTGAAAGGTATGAATGATTTCTTGTCGGTACGTGAACGATCTTCGAATATTGCATGTGACGTCAAGCTATAATTACGGATATGAATGCTATATATAATGTGTGAATGATATATGTATGTTATGAATGAATGTAAGATATGGCTAGGTACAGAAGAAAGGGACTGAGCCCTAATAATACTCAAGGTAGAAAGGGTCCGGACCCTAATAATATTCGAGGCAGAAAAGGGACCGAGCCCTAATAATACTCTGAGGCAGAAAGGGACCGGACCCTAATAATATCCAAGGTATAAGAGGGACCGAGCCCTTATAATTCTCGAGGCAGAATAGAATAATGTAAAGTAGGGTTTAAAATAAAGAATGAAAGAATGAAAGTATATATATTCTTGTATGTACTAAAGAAAGTTAAGCAGGTTAAGTAAATACTAAGTATCTATGGATGCGTATATATAAGTATCTGAAAGTATTGTATGTTAATTGATCAACTAGAACTCACTCAGCGTAGCTGACTTTTAGTATCCACGCAGGTGAGTAGAATGAGGAGGCTCGCTTGAGGGGAAACACATGGCATGGAATTGAAGATACTGGCATCTCAAGGAAATGTTATGTTATTTAAAAGGCTGTGGTTTATGTTTAAACGATTCGAATGTTTGTTAAGACAAGATTTGATGATTATGTAATATATTGGTTTGAAGTTTTTATATTCCGAATAAAGTATTTATTAACTCTGATATTTAGAACTATGTTTATGAGTAAATCCAACGTCCAATGTAGGGCACCGGTAACGGGGCCTTACATCCCCCATGTCGCCCGTTTAAACGTTCTGATTGACCACCATGTTAACATCATTATAGGTAATTTGATATATGGTTTTACTCGTCGTGTGTAACATTCGTTACTTTTTCAAACCCGAAAATCCGACCCATTTTAAATTTTCGGTTCTTTTCTATAAATATATGTATTAAATATAAATAGAATCCAATTTTCGTTTTATGTATATTTTTTATGTTCGTCAACCGATTAATTTTTATGTTTCGATGTATCCGTATCATTAATTTATTATATATATATATATATATATATATATATATATATATATATATATATATATAGGGAAAGGATCAAGAGAGAACTCCTAATTAGGGAGATAACTAAAGAACTCCTAACAAAAGGGTTATATTTGTAAAATTGCATTTCAATATACCTGGACACAAGTTGTTTGCTTCCCCTGCACAATAGAACCCTAACTTCCCCTGTAGCCATGCGCTTTCAACAAACAGATCATAATATACGTCATACTTGATGATTCTTAACCCTAATTATTGAAGATTGACTCCCTACCCTTGTATTATTACATATTGATATCTATTGAAGATCGATTCAACATGATTTCAATAGTTTTAAAATAAAAACTAGAGGTATTTATGATTCGACTGTTATCTTCTTCCTGATTTGTGTTATTTTACAAGTATAATATTAGAATTGACACTGGAATTTTGTAATTAGATGATTAATTGTTGCTTATCAAAGAAAACCCCTAATTTGTTTGATCGGAGTGCATAATTAAGTTTCTTTGTTGATATTGTTTCAAATTAAGTCAATTCTAATAATATACTAGTATAATTTGTTGGTGTCGATCACCAATGTGACATTTTATTTATATACTGCATACATGTAGTATAATTTTAAGTGTTACATATATGTATTATCAATTTTCATTTGATATATATATATATATATAATTAATTAATTAATTAACATTATTTTGTTCATTTTATATTACTATTAAACAAGTGACAACAGTTGGTAACTTTATTATATGTTAGTAGCATGTTAGTTACTTGGTATTAGTTGGTAACTTATAGTTTTGTGTTCATACATCTTAACTGATTTGATTTGCATTTTTTTTTACTTTTGTGAGTTCTTAGTTGTTGTTGTAGCTCAGATGTATGTATTTTAATGGCTTCAAAGCTATGTTGTTTCGTTTGTGTGTCGTTGACTGTGTTTTACATATTGCACACCAGGTGTTCGACTAAATGTCCGGTTGGTATTCTGTTACTGAAACGTTCGTTTTGGAGTTGTTGTAACTACTTGTACCTTTTTTTACTTATTTTTCAAATACATGTTGTAGATGCATGTATTTTAATCGCTTGGAGGCAGTGTTTATTTGTTTATGTATTGTTGTTAATCGTGGTTTACGAATTTCACACCATGTGTGCCACTAAATGTCTGGTTGTTTTTTGTTACTGAAGTGTGACCTTTGGAGTTGTCTTTGACCGGTCTTTTGTTATTATGTGTTCTTTGGTGTACTGTTATGTTGGACCGCTATTTTCTCTTTTAATACGACTTTAGTTATTTGTCACTCATTACCCTTTGTGTTTAGCTAAATAAATTCCGGTTTTGGTTGCAGCATTTTTCAGGTCCTGGTTTCACAACAATCAATGCAGAAAACAGGACTTATTCGGTGAAGGCTTGAAGCCCAGCTAAAAATACTAGTTAAAATTAATTACTCAAAGTGAAGACATTGTTCTATTTTATTATAATGCCAATCGAGCTCCTATGTTGATGTTGCTTCAAGTTCTAGCAATTCAACATGTGATCTCTTGCATAAAAAAGAAAAGAAAAAAA
This sequence comes from Bidens hawaiensis, assembly GCF_021521415.1. Lineage (NCBI taxonomy): Eukaryota > Viridiplantae > Streptophyta > Magnoliopsida > Asterales > Asteraceae > Bidens > Bidens hawaiensis. The sequence continues at coordinate 77,565 of NW_027497385.1, read as the reverse complement.
AAAGAAAATTGTTGAACAAGGCAGCTTCTTATTTTATTAACACGTATATGCATTATAATTTGTTGCAATTTGTTGGAGTTATACAACAACCAACAAGAAATTCATGCGCTACACATATGTAATACTCAGATTTGTATGTCTATTGTTGTCGAATTAATACACAAATATAATAGCACTTTTATGTTTATTTAATAATCGCTTCATCATGTCATATGCACTTTTTTTACCCAAACGAGTTCAAGACTAGGATCCATGCCCGAGATAAATGATTCTATCGAGTAAACTGGGTGACATGGATCAATGAGACCGTTTTGGCCACTCGGATGTCTCATGGACTTCGCCAAATAAGTGGCACTATCATCACCGGCTCTAAGAGTGATCTTGCCTTCAAACATATCGATGACCGCCCTAGCGGTACGTAAGAATGGACGACCCAAAATAATAGGAACTCTCTAATAGGAACTCTCTCATCGGCCTCCATATCTAAAACAACAAAATCTGCGGGAAAAACCAAATTATCTACCTTAACGAGCAAATTCTCCACGACACCCCTCGGATACTTAACGGAACGATCGGCTAAAGACAACGTCATACAAGTAGGGGTGAGCTCTCCTAGGTCAATATTTTAATACAAATAATATGGCATGAGGTTTATGCTAGCTCTGTGATCGGCCAATGCTTGACATGTCGTGTCACTTCCGAAAAGGCATGGAATGGTAAATACACCGGGGTCGGGTAATTTCTCCGGTACTTTATTAAGCACTACTGCGGAACACTCTCCATTTAGGGGCACAGTCGACAGCTCCTCCAACTTATCCTTTCTTTTAAGAAGGCCTTTCAAAAATTAGGCGTACTTAGACATATGTTGAAGAACTTCGACGAACGGGAGGTTGACATTTAATTGGCTAAATATATTAAGAAAATGCCCGTAATCTTTCGTATATTGTTGATTCTTTAGATGAGCGGGATACGGGACATAGGCAGGGTTAATGTTGTGTGGTGGTGGTTGGGTTCCAACCGGCTTCTTATCGGTATTTTTCTTAACTTGCGGCTCTATGATTGATATTGTACTTTGTGACTTACCCGGAGCCTCTAACTCTATCTCCTCATCTATCAACTCATCGTCCTGATTTTCCCTAATTTCTCTACTAACTATCTCCGGACCAAAAACCCTACCACTAGGAGTGGAGATGGCGTTCAATTGAGCAGCCGGATTAGTTTGGGGGATACCCGAAAACTTACCTGGGGGCCTTTCTTCTAAATGACGAGCAATATCACCAACCGTCCTTTGAATATCGAGAATAGAAGATTTTTGATTCTTGATTAGCAAATCGTGGTCGGCTAACTTTTTCTGTGTTACTTGATCTCTATCCAAGATTAGCTTCATAATCTCTTCCAAACGCCCAAGTCCACCATTCGAATCCTACACATTATTTTGAATATTAGTACCATCGGTGTTATTATTATTAAAATACTGACCTTGTCCTTGATTATAAGAGTTTTGAAATAAGGGTGGTGCACCCGACAGACGCCAGTTAGCATTATTCTGATTCAAGTTCTTGTAAGTGTTCCAATTCTGACTGTTGTTGTTGTAATTGTTGGGAAACCTATTCTGACCAGCAACAAAGTCAACCTGTTGATTCATCACCGGGCACTCCAACCTACCATGTCTACCTCTACAAGACTCACATCTTTCCAACTTGGCCTTCAGCTCCTTAACCTCTCGGGTTAGTGATTCCAAAGCAGCAGCCACACTAATATCCAGATTACCCTGGTGTACACCTCGAGCGGATGAGGATGTACTGCTAACGGGAGTGGAATTCCCACGTCGTGGCCCTTTGGCGAGGTCCTATTGAGCGAATCTCTCAAACATCTCGTTACATTCAGCGAAATTCTTCCTAGCCAATAGACTTCCTCTTGCGGCCGTGTCGAACCGAACTTGAGTTTCGTAATTCAACCCATTGTAGAATTTCTCCACGAGAGCCTATGGTGTGAGACCATTTTGTGAGCATCGAGACAACAAGCTCTGAAAGCGCTCCCAAGCATGTCAACATTGCTCATCCGGCTCCATGTGAAACGAGTGAATCTGATCGCGAAGAACAGCCGCTTTCGCCGGTGGGAAGTACCTCTTGATAAATGCGGAACGTAGTGCTTCCCAAGTGGTGAACGTGCCAGGTGGCAGCATGTCAAGCCAAGTAGCTGTTTTAACTGTAAGTGAAAAAGGAAAAAGATGTAAGAAAATGGCATCTTCAGTAGCACCTTGCAAATTAAAAGTTTTAAGAACGCGGTAAAGTCGGTTAATATGAGCCGGTGCATCCTCTTCATCGTTCCCATGAAACTGATTAGTTTGAACGATGTTGTTCATGACGTATGACGGAATCTGCCACGAGTTGGGGTTGTCGATCGCAAGGACAATGATGCATGACCGGTTTCTGGTTAAGCCATCGAAGGCTTGAGCAGCAATTGTTCTGTCATCGGCCATTTGAACGTCTGGCTGACTTCTCGGGCTTTCTGGTGGTGAACTTTGTGGTGATGATTTTTGTGACGAACTAGCCTCGGTCTTTAACGGAGAAAATTCAAGATCAAGCAGTGGTGGTCCTTGCGAACGAAGATGTGGCATAAACCTGAAAACGCAAAAGACCAAGTGAGTAGACTCGAAAACTTAAAAATAAACTAAAATAACTAAAACTTAAACTAGACCCCTACGACTCAAATGAAAATAAAACAAATAGCACGAATATAGCAAGTAAGCCCAAGTAAAGCTATTAACGCAATCGCCAAGAGTCCCCAGAAACGGCGCCAAAAACTTGATGTGCTAAAAGTAGTTATAAAATAAATAACAAAAATTATACTAATCTAGACACTAAGTAATACCCTAGACCCTTAAACTTAACTTAAACTACTAACCGGCAAGTGAACCGATCGACTCTAGTACATCCAAGTAAGTCCGGATATCGAACCCAAGAGACTCTATAAATTACGTATACTAGCTAATTAGACTCAACTACAAGACGTGACTATTTAATAATAATGTTTGAAGGGGGTTTTTAAACTAATTATTAATTAACTAAACCTAAACCTAATTAAAAAAAATATAATAAACTATTAAAACACTTAGATTAACTCAGATGATGAAAATAACTACCTAGGCTAGAATCCCCAATGTCACGACAATCAATCAAATGGGAAACTTAAGTTATGGAACTGGGATCGTAAAATAGACCATTGACAGAAAACCCGAACAGGACCTTTGACCTTCAAGAAGACACCTATGGATTTCTAACAAGTTTTAAGACTCACCAGTTTTATAAATTAAACTTCCTTACGGTTATTTAATAATTGATGTCTAAGTATCTTTATGACGAAATCCTACCTTACAGCGCGGAAATCAAAGATAGTTAAGAAGACTCAGTTGACTTAATAGACTAAGCTGGCAATCAAACCTAGACGGACTCCTTACGAAGAACTAAATCTAGCAATCCTGACCAACAAAGATCTATCAATAACCTATCACCTTACAGCTTTTTAGGCTAGCAGCTCACTTTTATCTATTTAATTGATTTTATTGTTTCTATGATTTTAATGCATATCAATCATAAACTAGTCAAGAACACACAGTAAATGACCTAACAAAACCCTATCTATGAAACAATCACCAAGGGTAATGTGAAACAATAAATCCAAGTAAATAAAACCAAGCAATCATACGCATCAATTAATTCAAACTCAACACTTTACATAGAACATAAAATCCATAGCGAAAAGAAATCCCAATCAAAATCAAACCAAACAAAAGTTCATCACGACCTAGGTAGTTTATGAAGTTTAGCCTAGCATCATATAGTCTAAATCAAACAAAACAAATAAAACTGAAAACATGGTGAAATAATGAGAAACGAAAGATTAAAGGCGTTAAAATCCGTAGTCTTCGATCTTGAACGTAAAGCTCTTCACCGGCTGTTCTCGTGCCTTCAAAATCACCACAAGACTCGAAAGTATGCTCCAAGAAACTCCAAATTTGTCTGGTGGCAGCCAGGTTATGTCAGGTTTAAGTTAAAGGTGTTAAAATATCGAAACAAGGCCCGACAATAAGGAAAAACGAAATAATTTTAGCCCTGGCGCCTAGGCCTTTTTGCCTTTCCCCTAGGCGCTGCGCCGCGTGCTCCACCAAGGGGGCCGGTCAGACCGGTTCTCTGTCTGGTTCCTTCCTGATGCGTTCCGGATCTCCGTTTCGGCTCGTTGTAGCTCGTTTTTCGCCCTTTTTAATCACGATCAAATCCCGGAACCTACGAAACATAAAAACGTTAGTAGTATACAAATCTCGACTGAAAACGAACAAAAACTATTAAAATATTAATTAAAATATACACGGGAAACATAAATATTTAGCATTATAACAAATATCCCCACACTTACTCTTTTTTCGTCCCTGAAAAAGTTTGATGCAGTTGGATCAGAATCGGAAAATTAAAGTCTAACAAACATATAGGTTAATTTTTAAAGCTCAGAAAAATGCAAAAACCGCGATCACCGATATTGTTGTCCACTTAAACCCATGCCTTATTCTTTACCGGGGCAAAGATGATCCGACAATTTTTTTTACTCAGTGGTTTACAGAATTAAGACCCGCTTATTTTCAGCTTTTACTGGACCAGACCACCCCCACTTGACTTAAACCTCAAAATTAGCAGATTTAAAACCTTTTGTTGCTCTAATTTTTTTTTCTTCATGAATAGTTAGGACGATCAAGGGTATTGTTTATCCACCTAAGCTTAAGCATCAAAGTCTACCAAGCAGTCATTAGATACGATTAAGATTCAATTATTTTATAGCTAGTGTTCCCCACAACATGACATACCCCCGTTATCAAGCAACACCCCGAACCCATCACCATAGGTGAGTATGCAAAATTTCATCTGTAGGGATTACATGTGGCGTGTCCCTTGTGGTCCGTTTCTTAATGGTAAAGAGACGCGAGAAAGGGGACGCCACATGGCTAACAGCGTGGATGATCAAGTCTGTAGTGAATTTTGTACTTTTGTACTCTTGTGATCATGTTTATAGACTTATAAGGGTTTGCTCTTTTTGGCTTTATTTTAAATATTCACAACCCCATTTGGAATTGTGAATACCCAGATGAATAGTCGGCATACAGACCCATGGTCTCCGGACCCGAAGCATCCCATAAATACAGGATTTGAGGTTATAAAACCATACGCCAATGAGGTGTAAAACACTAAACTAACAGTTTTAAGTTTATATCACATGCTACACGGCATACTCTAACGTTAAACCTACCCAAGCATCATATGATAACGTATTCAGATTTTTTTAAAATTTATGATATTTCCACTTTTTATACCAAATATTTGAGGCTTGAGTATGGCTGACCTTTCATTACTTATTTTCCACGGACAAAACGCTTACCTACAAAAGATTTCCGTTTTAACCATTTTATCAAATTGCCCTTTCATTTTCAAGGCTGAGCCTACCGACACATCCCAAGTTAAGTGTGTTTTCTTTTATTTATCTCATATTATTAGTAGTTTGGAAAAACAATTTCCCGATAAATATCATCATCTCCCACTTTAACGCAAAAAACTATATTCAATGGACATTTTTAAAACATTTTTCAATTTTTTTTTTCAATTTTTTTTTTAATTTTTTTTTCTTTTTTAAATTTAAACTTGATTTAAACTACGACTCAAATATCCTATCCCCACACTTAAATTTTGCATTGTCCTCAATCCAAGGATAAGGACGACTTAAAACAAAAAATAAAATAATAAAAAATAATAATAAAGTCGGACTACAAAAAACTAAAAAATAAAAAATAAAAAAAAAAGCAAATAAAAAAAATTAGCAAGCTAGATAATGGAAAAGACTTAGCTGGTAATATGCGCATGAAATATGATGCCAAAGTCTTCTTCCATGAATGCCCTCCAACTACGAACGTGCTCAACAAATGGTAACTCCTTCTCTCACGAACGTAAGCGGCAAAACAAAACAAACATATCTAAAAATGTATCTTATCATAACGATAGATATTAAGCAATTAAAGTATTTCACCAATAAATAAATCATGAATAATTAGCAACAAATAAATAAATAAAAAGTATACGGCTCGGCTGCTCCATCCCCACACTTGTCTTTTTCAATAAAGTCTTCATTAGGGATCATCTCTAGCTCATACAATCTCTCTTTTACCTAGCAAAACTCAAAAACGCAAAAACAATGACTAACTATAAAAACTACGTTAGTGACTCGATTAAATATACAAACTCCGCGAAACCTCCCCACAGTTGAACTTAATCAGGAGGTTTCTCCTTAATCTGGACCCTATCTAACCCGTTTAGTTCCACCCGGAATTTATCAAACATTAATATATCAATGATTGAGCCGTAAAATATTAACTTAGAATTAAAAGTCAGTAACGGTTCAGACCACCTATATTTAAACTTACCTGGCAAGAGCCGAATGCGTTGTATGTATCGAGAAGACTAGTCGTGTTTGACTTTTAATGGCTTTTTCACTCCCGTAGACCATCTCCTAAAATATACGCAACTTCGGTTTTCAAGTAACCTATCATCCTCGACCTTCCCCCGTGGTTTTAATTCCCAAGAAGCATTCAAAACACAATCCACGGGTCGGCAATAGTGTTCTTCCTCTAACACCACATCCTCATCTACACTGTCCTCAACAAGTAGGGCCTCGAAAAACGCAACATCCCCATCAACATCCAATGTGTTTTCCTCATCATAATCTAACAATCCATCCAACTCCATATTTAGGAATTCATCTTCCTCATTAAGCTCATTATCAACCTTAACCATATCCTCAACACCAAACATTAGCTCGAATGACTCTCCCAATTCTATCTCTTCCTCAAACACGGGTTTCACCATAACTGATCTCAGATATGCAGCCCACTCCTCCTCGTCACAATCATCATCGGAGTCACTATAAAACTCAGTACAATTAGCAACATATACCTGTGAAACCTGAGGTGGGATTTCATCAGCCACTCGTGTCTCCATATCCGGGATGACCTCCTCTTCTTCATCTACATATTCCTTGATTTGCTCTTTCCCTTCTTCTGGAAACGTCGGGAACAACTCGCCTAACCGATTCATGTATCCCAAATAGTTGCCTTTCGCATCATACTTATAACCAGGTGTCGGTTGCTCCTCCAGCTGCACACTCTCCTCTTCGTTTATCTCATTATCAGAGTCACTCCAAAAATCAATAATAGCATGTGAAACCGGAGGTGGAACTTCAACATCCATTTTTGTTTTCGTTACTTGAATGATCTCCTTATCTGACTGCTCAACATATTCCAAGGATCTCAACCTCTCCATTTCATCTTCTTCATTCAGTCTCCTATAAATTTCTTCTACTTGACGTTGGAGATCTGTAATAATATCCTGCTGATTTTTGAAGATGGTATCATGCTCAACGAGCATCTTTTGGGTATCTGTAGCCATGTATTGGACCAACATCTTTTCTATCCTACCTATAGCAGCTACATCCTCATAAGAAAGGCTTTTAGAAAATTGATCATAACACTGCTCCTGGTTTTGCTGAGGTTGCTGATACGAATTATCAAAATAATACGGAAAAGGTCCCTGTGAAAAATTTTGTACCGGCTGCACAGAAGGGTTAGTACGATTATATGGACATGCACGAGTCATATGACAACCAGCGCATCTATAACAAATAAAGCGAGAACCCTTGTTTGGACAATCATAGTGTAAATGAGGATCACCACACGTATCACAATTAAGGTTACTATTGTATGGACATTTAATGGTAGAGTGAGGTCCATTACAAATTTCACACATAATTACAAGAATCTAAACAAGCAAAAGACACGAACAACTAGACACCTACGACTCAAAGAAAAAATAAATAAATAAACACGTAATTATCTAATTAACTAAAACCCTAAAAACTCAAAAGCAAAAACACAATAGCACGTATATAGACTTATAAGGGTTTGCTCTTTTTGGCTTTATTTTAAATATTGTCAAGACGGTCTCATTGATCCATGTCACCCAGTTTACTCGATATAATCATTTATCTCGGGCATGGATCCTAGTCTTGATCGTTCCCGTTCTGAAAGTTTAAGTGTGGGGAAGAAGCGAGCGGTTTCTAGTTCTCGGGTAATGGTAAAGCGTGTTAGAGAAATTGGTGGTGGAAAGCGAAAGATTGAAAGGGTTCGTGGAGTTAGAAAGAAGAAGATCAAGGTTGATGAATGATCGGATCGTGATTCGGTATCTTTGAGGGCATTTGAGTTTTACCGATGTGGAGGAAGCTCCACTCGGTCCGCCACGTGATTCGCATAGCATGAGTTCTTGAGTGAAAACTCAAGTGTAGAGTTTGTAGATTTTTTTTTTGTGTTTCATCTCCTCGTGCGCCAAGGTCAAAAAATATCCCCGTCGCGCGCGCGACGGTGTGTCTTAACAGAAAGTTTTGAAGTTTGGAGCCTCTTTTTGCCTTAGAAAAAAAATTTAGAAAATTACCTACTCATTCTTATGCCCATTTTATGTTATTTCAACGTGTAAAACTTACCTAGCACCTCTTGAATTCTCGTAAATTCCTCTCTCTATGATGGTGATGATTCCTTGGAACGACTCGACGACGCAACGAAACAAAGAAAATAAAGTAAAGGAAAAAAAATCTACAAACTCTACACTTGAGTTTTCACTCAAGAACTCATGCTATGCGAATCACGTGGCGGACCGAGTGGAGCTTCCTTCACCTCGGTAAAACTCAAATGCCCTCAAAGATACCGAATCACGATCCGACCATTCATCAACCTTGATCTTCTTCTTTCTAACTCCACGAACCCTTTCAATATTTCGCTTTCCACCACCAATTTCTCTAACACGCTTTACCATTACCCGAGAACTAGAAACCGCTCGCTTCTTCCCCACACTTAAACTTTCAGAACGGGAACGATCAAGACTAGCATCCATGCCCGAGATAAATGATTCTATCGAGTAAGCTGGGTGACATGGATCAATGAGACCGTCTTGACCACTCGGATGTCTCATGGACTTCGCCAAATAAGTGGCACTATCATCACCGGCTCTAAGAGTGATCTTGCCTTCAAACACATCGATTACCGCCCTAGCGGTACGTAAGAATGGACGACCCAAAATAATAGGAACTCTCTCATCGGCCTCCATATCTAAATCAACAAAATCTGCGGGAAAAACAAAATTATCTACCTTAACGAGCAAATTCTCCACGACACCCCTCGGATACTTAACGAAACGATCGGCTAAAGACAACGTCATACAAGTAGGGGTGAGCTCTCCTAGGTCTAGATTTTCAAACAAAGAATATGGCATGAGGTTTATGCTACCTCTGATATCGGCCAATGCTTGACATGTCGTGTCACTTCCGAAAAGGCATGGAATGGTAAAAATACCGGGGTCGGGTAATTTCTCCGGTACTTTATTAAGCACTACTGCGGAACACTCTCCATTTAGGGGCACAGTCGACAGCTCCTCCAACTTATCCTTTCTTTTAAGAAGGCCTTTCAAAAATTTGGCGTACTTAGGCATATGTTGAAGGACTTCGACGAACGGGTGGTTGACATTTAATTGCTAAATATATTAAGAAAATGCCCCTAATCTTTCGTATATTGTTGATTTTTTAGACGAGCGGGATACGGGACATAGGCAGGGTTAATGACGTGTGGTGGTGGCCGGTTTCCAACCGGCTTCTTATCGGTATTTTTCTTAACTTGCGGCTCTATGATTGATATTGTACTTTGTGACTTACCCGGAGCCTCTAACTCTATCTCCTCATCTATCAACTCATCGTCCTGATTTTCCCTAATTTCTCTACTAACTATCTCTGGACCAAAAACCCTACCACTATGAGTAGAGATGGCGTTCAACTGAGCAGCCGGATTAGTTTGGGGGATACCCGAAAACTTACCTGGGGGCCTTTCTTCTAAAAGACGAGCAATATCACCAACCGTCCTTTGAATATCGAGAATAGAAGATTGTTGATTCTTGATTAGCAAATCGTGGTCGGCTAACTTTTTCTGTGTAACTTGATCCCTATCCAAGATTAGCTTCATCATCTCTTCCAAACGCCCAAGTCCACCATTCGAATCCTACACATTATTTTGAATATTAGTACCATCAGTGTAATTATTATTAAAATACTGACCTTGTCCTTGATTATAAGAGTTTTGAAATCCGGGTGGTGCACCCGACAGACGCCAGTTAGCATTATTCTGATTCAAGTTCTTGTAAGTGTTCCAATTCTGACTGTTGTTGTTGTAATTGTTGGGAAACCTATTCTGACCAGCAACAAAGTCAACCTGTTGATTCATCACCGGGCACTCCAACGTACCATGTCTACCTCTACAAGACTCACATCTTTCCAACTTGGCCTTCAGCTCCTTAACCTCTCGGGTTAGTGATTCCAAAGCAGCAGCCACACTAATATCCAGATTACCCTGGTGTACACCTCGAGCGGATGAGGATGTACTGCTAACGGGAGTGGAATTCCCACGTCGTGGCCCTTTGGCGAGGTCCTATTGAGCGAATCTCTCAAACATCTCGTTACATTCAGCGAAATTCTTCCTAGCCAGTAGACTTCCTCTTGCGGCCGTGTCGAACCGAACTTGAGTTTCGTAATTCAACCCATTGTAGAATTTCTCCACGAGAGCCTATGGTGTGAGACCATTTTGTGAGCATCGAGACAACAAGCTCTGAAAGCGCTCCCAAGCATGTCAACATTGCTCATCCGGCTCCATGTGAAACAAGTGAATCTGATCGCGAAGAACAGCCGCTTTCGCCGGTGGGAAGTACCTCTTGATAAATGTGGAACGTAGTGCTTCCCAAGTGGTGAACGTGCCAGGTGGCTGCGTGTCAAGCCAAGTTGCTGTTTTACCTGTAAGTGAAAAAGGAAAAAGATGTAAGAAAATGGCATCTTCAGTAGCACCTTGCAAATTAAAAGTTTTAAGAACGCGGTAAAGTCGGTTAATATGAGCCGGTGCATCCTCTTCATCGTTCCCATGAAACTTATTAGTTTGAACGATGTTGTTCATGACGTATGACGGAATCCGCCACGAGTTGGGGTTGTCGATCGCGGGGACAATGATGCATGACTAGTTACCGGTTAAGCCATCGAAGGCTTAAGCAGCAATTGTTCTATCATCGGCCATTTGAACGTCTGGCTGACTTCTCAGGCTTTCTGGTGGTGAACTTTGTGGTGATGATTTTTGTGACGAACTAGCCTCGGTCTTTAACGGAGAAAATTCAAGATCAAGCAGTGGTGGTCTTTGCGAACGAAGATGTGGCATAAACCTGAAAATGAAAAAGACCAAGTGAGTAGACTCGGAAACTTAAAAATAAACTAAAATAACTAAAACTTAAACTAAACCCCTACGACTCAAACGAAAATAAAACAAATAGCACGAATATAGCAAGTAAGCCCAAGTAAAGCTATTAACGCAATCGTCAAGAGTTCCCGGCAACGGCGCCAAAAACTTGATGTGCTAAAAGTAGTTATAAAATAAATAACTAAAATTATACTAATCTAAACACTAAGTAATACCCTAGACCCTTAAACTTAACTTAAACTACTAACCGGCAAGTGAACCGATCGACTCTAGTACATCTAAGTAAGTCCGGATATCGAACCCACGAGACTCTATAAATTACGTATACTAGCTAATTAGACTCAACTACAAGACGTGACTATTTAATAATAATGTTTGAAGGGGGGTTTTAAACTAATTATTAATTAACTATACCTAAACCTAATTAAATAAAATATAATAAACCTATCATAATCATCAATTTGAAAAAGAAAAAATAAACTATTAAAACACTTCGATTAACTCAGATGATGAAAATTACTACCTAGGCTGACAATCAATCAAATGGGAAACTTAAGTTATGGAACTGGGATCGTAATATAGACCATTGACAGAAAACCCGAACAGGACCTTTGACCTTCAAGAAGACACCTATGGATTTCTAACAAGTTTTAAGACTCACCAGTTTTATAAATTAAACTTCCTTACGGTTTTTTAATAATTTATGTCTAAGTATCTTTATGACGAAATCCTACCTTACAGCGCGAAAATCAAAGATAGTTAAGAAGACTCAGTTGACTTAATAGACTAAGCTGACAATCAAACCTAGACGGACTCCTTGCGAAGAACTAAATCTAGCAATCCTGACCAACAAAGATCTATCAATAACCTATCACCTTACCGCTTTCTAGGCTAGCAGCTCACTTTTATCTATTTAATTGATTTTATTGTTTCTATGATTTTAATGCATATCAATCATAAACTAGTCAAGAACACATAGTAAATGACCTAACAAAACCCTATCCTATGAAACAATCACCATGGGTAATGTGAAACAATAAATCCAAGTATATAAAACCAAGCAATCATACGCATCAATTAATTCAAATTCAACACTTTACATAGAACATAAAATCCATAACGAAAAGAAATCCCAATCAAAATCAAATCGAACAAAAGTTCATCACGACCTAGGTAGTTTATGAAGTTTAGCCTAGCATCATATAGTCTAAATCAAACAAAGCAAATAAAACTGAAAACATGGTGAAATAATGAGAAACGAAAGATAAAAGGCGATAAAACCCGTAGTCTTCGATCTTGAACATAAAGCTCTTAACCGGCTGTTCTCATGCCTTCAAAATCACCACAAGACTCGAAAGTATGCTCCAAGAAACTCCAAATTTGGCTGGTGGCAGCCAGGTTATGTCAGGTTTAAGTTAAAGGTGTTTAAATAGCGAAAACAAGGCCCGACAATAAGCAAAAACTAAATAATTTTAGCCCAGTTGTGCCTAGGCGCCGCGCCTAGGCTTTTTGCCTTTCCCCTAGGCGCAGCGCCGCGCGCTCCACCAAGAGGGGCGGTCAGACCGGCCGGTTCTCTGTCCGGTTCCTTCCTGATGCGTTCCGGATCTCCGTTTCGGCTCGTTGTAGCTCGTTTTTCGCCCTTTTTAATCACGATCAAATCCCGGAACCTACGAAACATAAAAACGTTAGTAGTATACAAATCTCGACTAAAAACGAACAAAAACTATTAAAATATTAATTAAAATATACACGGGAAATATAAATATTTAGCATTATATCAACTAGAATCACCACATATATGCAATCACATTACTACATACCATACATGTAATGTAATGATAACTTATTTAAATCATACAGTCAAACGTATCATATTACATATATGTAGTATACAAAACCAATGTTATGTTAATATTATCATCACAATAATTAACACTACCATATGAAAGTACAATAATATTCATATTGTCTTAACACGTTTTATTCAAATCCTAAGCTTCTAGAATCTAATGGTTTATTTGGCATCGCATTAATACGAACAAACAGTTGATGTAGAGGCGAAATAGTTCATATTTCAAAGCATGTATTTTCTTTCACATCTTTGCTTTATGCTCTCCGTCACCTAATCATAAATTAAAAGCAAATAGTTAACATTAATATGCGATACAGTTGTAATACATATATGTAATACATTAGTATTGCATATATGTAATGCGCCAATACTACATATATGCAATACATTAGTACTACATGATTGGCCCAAAATTAACTGAAAAACTTACCCAGTTTTACCTCCCCTTATAGTGTACATGTAATTTCCGGTCCTCATTGACCAGGGGATTTGGTCTCGGGTTGAGTTCAGGAATCAGCCATGATAACACACACAAAAACAAGACCGATTTACCTAAAATTAATGAAATCTGAAGGACTGACATAATCTTCAAAGGGAGTATGAATAGGCTTTGAGCCTTTAACCATACATTAAGCATGTTACTATTAGAATAACATGTAGTGTCCAACAATGTCAACAATAATTAAATCAATTTCTGCATAATTTGATAGTTGTCATTTCTTATATGCAAATAAGCCTACACTATCACAATATTATTTTGAGAAAGATGATCATTTTGACATTGACGATGGTCTAACTCGACAAAACTAACAAATATGAAGCAAAATTAACATTATAGTGTGTTATGATTCAAGTACCAACAATAACGACTTCATTAAGATATTTCATCAAACAGTTGGAGGGCATACCGAATCAAAATATTAATTTAGCCTGTAATGAAAAGTTAAGCACCAAATTGAACAATCATATATGCAATATAACATTAAGCACCAAAATTGAACAATCATATATGCAATATAAGAAACTTGTTCATTTAGACATATGCATACGTTCGCTACTACATATATGCAATATAACTAAAAATATTAAGTAAAATACATCATCTATGTACTACACACATGTAATGTTCAACTAATCATGTAAGATACCTAAACTGATATCAATCTGTGAAACTAAATATGCACATCATTTGTGACTTTTATTGATAATTAATGTTAAAATCAATGTTTGTCGACACTATTTTGTTATTCGTTAAAAAAAACAGGGTATCATGACTATATGCTTGCAATACACAAAATCAACACTAATAGTGTATGAATTGAATGATTATGTGTGTTTACCGGTTAGTGTTCTTCAGTTTTCAGCTTGATTTCGTGATTTGATGGATAGATTAGATGATTGAACGACCGATTTACAAGAACCCTAGGCTATCACAAACAGAGGGATGCTAGAATCTGGAAAATAAAAAATCAAGTAGAAATATGGTAACAATGGATTAGATCTATCAATTTCCAATTTTACCCTCTCACATACAAAAACGCACAACCTTTTTTGTTTTTTCCCTTTCCTTTATTTTCCTGTATTTTAATGGTATTTACTTGAGTTCTCTAGTTCACTCATTAGTAGGAGTTTTCTCTATATCCCACCCCTATATATATATATATAATTACACTTTATTTATTTAATAATATTTACGACGTATTATAATCACTATTCGTTGTTTTTCTTTTTGGTATTGTTCAATAACAAAATCCAAGCTCAAACATGCATACATAAACGAGTCCCAAACTATCCGGGTATTATACGAAAGTAATCCAAATTTAATAAACTTTTATTTCCATTTATACAACAATTGAAACTATAAGGTCCATTTTGAAATTTTAAGTTTACATTATGCTTTAAAAGAAACTTAAAACTTGAGGGACTCAATATGTAAATTATGAAAATCATATGTATAATATAATAAGAGTAATAAAGATGCAGCAGCAACCGTCTGCCATAATCCACGTTTTTCCGGCTATTTTTCCGGCGCAATCTCCGGCGGAAAATGGTTCCGGCTAGCCCGTTAAACTAATTTTAACTCGTTTTAATCCAATTAAATGGTTTTTTTTTACCTTAGACTTTGAACAAAGACTCCTATTGACCCGTCAATTCGCGTTAATAACTCGTCATATAAGATTAATTAACCCGTAACCGTCGCGAAACAGCCGGAATAATTTTAAAAATCAATTAACAATCATTAAACGTAATACGCTCCAATTGACACTATAAATATGACACTCGACATCAACTAAACTCGCTACAATCCTCACTTTAATCTAAAACACTCTCTAAATATCTCGTTTTGATCATTAAAGTTTGTTTTTCTGGCGAGGTCCCGTTCTCCGTCAAACCGGAACCATCAGAGGTAATAATTATATGTTTTTTGATTCGTTTTCAACCAATTAACAAAACCCTTAACATAAATAAATCAAACATGAAACAATTTGAGAGTATTGAATCTAGGGTTCCATGAAGAAGATGATGTTTTTTGTGTAATAATATATAATCTATTGTTTTCATAATTTAACCAAATAACAAATTGGTCTAGTGGTTAAGTCACTTTGGTGTGGCCACGAGGACCCGGGTTTGAATCTGGGTCATGCAGTTTTAAAATGTTATTTATTTGTTTTTTTTAAAACACACTTTTCTTTTATATAAAAAAACCAAAATAAATTATTAAAAATAATAATATAAATCAATAAAACTTATTTTAAGTTAAATTAGTTATATCTTATATTTATCACTTTTCTAAAAACCCGACTTTCGTTTTCGTTAAGTTTCCGGTAGAAACCCGATTAATATTATATAAATAATTATTATTTCGTTAAACTTTATAACACGCTAACGAAATTAATTTCAAACTAAAATTTCCGTTAAAGATCCATAATTCATGTGCGATATAAATCTCGGTACCCGTCAAGTTCGTTTAAAACTAGTTTAACTAATATATATATATATATATATATATATATATATATATATATATATATATATATATATATATATATATTCGTTCATTAAACTTTAAAATTCGTTAACGTATTCTCTTTCAAAATAAAATATACCAAGAACACCCAAAATTTTGTAACGTTATAATATTCAAACTTAGTATTAACCTCGTAATTTAAAAATATTAGATTTAAATAATTCGTTAAATTTCGTTAAAATAATATTATCATATTATAATATCAAACTTCATAAAATGATGAAAAATATATAAAAATCCAGACAACCCGATTTATCTACTTTTTATAAGTCGTTAGTTAATATTAATTATGTACTTTTAATTCTAGTTCGTGACGTTCAGTTGCTTCGGTTTCATTTACGCACTTTCGGCTTTATTTCAAGTTTGTCTTCAACTTCAAGGTGTGTAACATCCCGAAATTTCTAAAATAATATTAATTATATTATTTAATATTCATGGGAAAGTTTACTCGAGTTAGTGGAGAAATAGAATAATAAAGTAGGAGTTATTATGAGTCGAGCTTGTGTTGGATTAAGTAATATGGGTAATGGACTTGGATTTGAAAGGAAGGATGATGGACCATGGGCTCAAGCCCATGATCCATAATATATAAACCTTAATTACCAACTAATTCATTCATTTCCATTCCGTTCCATACACCAACCAAAACACACACTTATCTCTCTCTCTCATCCTACTTTCTCTCTCTAGCCGAGATCATCAAGAAAACCCAAGCATCGATCCAAGGTAATGATATTGTAGAGATCCAAACCCGTTCGATCTAGTCGCGAAACGACGAGCCGACACCTTAAACCGTTAAAGTCACAAGATTCGGATGGAATCGGGTATAAACCGATCGAAAGATGAGCTTAGGGATTACCCTAGCTCAGATCTGGATCGAACGGGACGAAAAACAGTGAAAATGGTGGTGAAACGAGCAAGATCTCGCTTTTCCGCCGAGATCCCGGTTTTCCAGTGATTACGGCGCCGGAAAAGCGTGTACGAGGATGTTAGAATATTCTGACATTCTGACATAACCCTAGTTCATTAGCGGTGACTTAACGAACTAGAAGGTAATTCGTTACTCCATTTCGTTAAGAGGAAATAACGAACTAGAAGCAGTTCGTTAAGCCATTCGTTAAGTAATTCTTTAATGGAGGAATAACGAATTAAGAGTAATTCGTTATGCCCCTTCGCTAAGGAAAAGTAACGAAGAAGCTTCGATTCGTTAAGTAGTTCGTTAAGGGAGAACTAACCAATGAACCCCAGTTCGTTAAAGGTTTAGTTCGTTAAAGGTTCAGTTTGTTAAAGGTCCAGTTCGTTAAGAAATAACGAAGGAGCCTCCTTCTTTAACGAACTGGATAACGAAGTGGACTTTGAAAGAATGACAGAAGTGGTCCCTGGACTTGAAAAAAATGATTTAATTACAAAATAGCCCTTGTACTTTATTAGTGATTTAGAGGTTAACAATAAAATATTATCTTGAAATCCTAATGTAAAATGTGTTAAGACATTTAATGAAAATAAAATTTTTCTAAGCTGACTTGGCAGCTTAACCCCAGCCAGGGGCTCTGCCCCTTGGACCCCGTTGGTGGCTGCCGCCCCTGGATCCCCGCTGCCAGGGGCGCTGCCCTGTACCCCAGTCCGTTGAGGGTTATAATTAAACTAGAAATACGATGAGTAGTGATAGTTAACTAATACATGTAATTGTTATACAGTTAGTCGTGCATAGCTCAAAGAAAGGAATAACCGTAAGCGGTGAACGTAACTGCTTTCAGGTGAGTTTCTAGACCCACTTCCTTGTTATATTTTTGGGGCTGTGTGCATACTCGATGTGAAGTGTGAATACACTTACTTTAAGTTGTAAGTGTATGCTATAATGTTTGATATGATATATATATAGATGTTATGAATGGATGTCTGTCGATGCGTGAAAGATCTTTGGATATTGCACGTGTAGACAGGGAAATTAACGTTTGTCGGTGCGTAAACGATCTTCGGATATTGCGCATACCGCCAATGGGAATGATCTACAAGTGGTTACTAGTTTGTGTAAATGTTATGATGTAACTTGGTTATAATGTAAATGATGTAATGATAGAAAGTGTGTTGTAGACCAGTAGCGGTAGAGTGTGATAGAAGTGGTAAGGGTCTAGTAAGGGTGTTAGTGGCATGACGATAGTACGTGGTAAGGTAAGCCTATACGTGCCTTCGTTATTGGAGTGGCATAACGTGAGAGCGTGGTAGGGTAAGCCTATACGTGCCTTCGTTATTAAGTGGCATAACGTGAGTGTGTGACAATCGTCAATTTCAGGTTAACTCCGTTAACTCAACTCCGTCAATTCAAACTTAAAGATCATTGAATCTATAACGCACACTTCATTACATTTAAACTAGGGTTTAAATGACGCTTAACACTTACTACATGTGTAGTCTTTCGGGATTTGCACCGAAACGCAAACGATTGAGGAATAAACGAAAAACGTCAACATAATAATTATGGGATAATTATGTGTTAACATATGTGTTACTTGATTATATGGTGTGTAATGCTAGACAAGAAACAAGAACTAAGTTAGTTAAGTTAGAAAAACAACAATTGGAAGTGGAGGGACTTGAGTGTAACTTGTATGTCTATAAATATAACCTTAATAACTTAACCCTAACTCCTTATTATTAACCTCAAGTCCGATCGGCCTCCTTCCCTTGTGAACCCTTGGCTGCCGTCCACTCTATACACACATTCAACCATCAAATCAAGTGTTTGATTGAAGAACTAGGTGCTAGGAAGGTATAATTGATCATCCTTTACAATCTTGTTGCTTGATTTTGATGTTTGTTGGGTTAACCACAAACCCTAGGCTGCCGATTTTGAGTATGTACATAGCTAACATGATTGTTGTTGAATTAATGATGATTGATAACTAGTATTGATGTTGTTACATGTTGATTGTTGTGTCTATGATTTGAGTTCAAACAAAAACCCTAATCTTGTATGTAATGTGAAATTGATGTGCATGGATGGTGTTTATGGAGTCTAGAGGGTTATATGGATGCATGATAGTTCATAGATTGTTATTATGTTGAGTTTGGATGCAAACAGATTCTGGACAGAATGTGTATACGATGTTTAAGTGACTGTAACGAAGTGTAAACGTGAAAGTTGGTTGAGATTGTGGGTACTACAGTAAACTAGGTTGAGTCTAGTTTCTATAAAGTATAAATTTGTAATTTTTGGACAAGTAGAAGTTAACTTTTATGAATTTACAAAAACGTTGTGCAAAGCTGAGCTGTTAGACCTGCTGTTAGGTTGTGTTGTAAATGTTATATCTCATGAACTACGAGACCAATTGGGTTGGTTCCACTTCTGGAAGTTGACTTATTGAGTTAGGAACCTAACCCAAGTGGTCTTGCATTTATTGGATTTTTCGTTGAACAGAAATTGCAAATAAAATTCTGTTGCGCATGAATTTGACTGTTATGTGTTTGCTGTAATGATTTGATGATTGTGAGAAAACTATGAGGAATAAAAATGTAATAAAATATGTTCTGGAAACCTAGACGTATGTGCTTCTGATGATGATTTTTGGTAAATTAATTGAGATGCTATGATCGGTGAAGTAGTACAATCTTTCTAGTAGGATTTCTGTCTCGGTGAAACTAGCTGCTGAGTTTTGTGAAAATGCATGAAATATGATACTTGCTAATTAATTATCGTGTTTTGACCAAATTGCCCTTGAGGGGAATGATTGCAAGATAATTGTCGTGTTTTGACTAAAATGCCCTTGCGGGGAATAACTGCTAATTGATTGTCATAATTTGACCAAAATGCCCTTATGGGGAATAATGGCTAGTTGATTGTTAATTGTTGACCAAAATGCCCTTACGGGGAAGAATTGCTAGTAATGTACGTTATGAATACATGACACGTATATGGTTGCTTACACATGTGATGTGTCACAAAAACACTTGTTAAAGTCACACACGATTCACGAACGAAACAAGAAACATGTTATGTGCATAGGTATTATGTGCCGGGTCTAGAGACTCGATAATATTCCGACACTTAGAAAAATCTCTTTGTTGTTTTAGAACGTTAGAGAGAGTTTTTCGGTAACGCGCATCTTGGTGATTTATTGTGGGAAATTCTTCGCAAACAGTGAGTTTCACTTTCCCCTCTTTAAACTGTTTTCAAACGCTTTTCACTTGGGGGAGATAACATACTCCACAACGCATTTAAGATTTTGATATAAATTATATATCACTTGTAAAGGCTAAGTGGCAAACGAAACATTTGAAGTCCTACACATCGAACCGGTTAATATTTTGAATAGCGAGTCACTGTTGAGTAGTACTACTGGGTTTGACAAACCCCACCCAACGCTAAACTCGACTGCAGGTCGAGCGGGTGTAATTTTGGCTAACACGTACCATGGTCTGGAGGACCTGGTGACAAGGCACTTACTAAACGAGTCAGCTTCGGTGTCGAACACTTAGTAATACTTGTTGTATAGACTAGCTACCTATCGATATATAATTTGACATAACACTATCTGGTAACGCAAAACACTTAACGCAAAACGCCGTAACGTGGTTACGCAAAACGCTTAACGCAAAACGCCGTAACGTGGTTACGCAAAACGCTTAACGCAAAACGCCGTAACGTGGTTACGCAAAACGCTTAACGTAAAACGCTGAACGCAAACGCTAAACGATTTATTTTATATAACTTGTGAACTCACCAACCTTGTGTTGACACTTTTAGTATGTTATTCTCAGGTAGCCGAGGCGGGCGCGCGGTTTAGGAACATGCATTGATTGAAAACGCTTTTGTCCTGCAAACTTATTTTTAACGATTATCTTTGGTTTTAAGTCGTCCTGCGTGTCGCAACATTTGATTAAAGGTTTTTACGCTTCCGCATTTAATTACTCGTAAACGTTTTCATGGTTTTGAAACTTTATTTTATGGTTTGATTATAACTGATGATTACGATCCTGCCAGTTCACACCCTCTGACGGTAAAACTCCGTTAGTGGATTTTGAGGGTGTGACAGATTGGTATCAGAGCCATTGGTTATAGCGAACTAGAAGCTGCATGCATACTAGACTATAACCGCGACGACCCATTAGTTATAATGATACGCACTGCATAGATTTGTGTAGTCTTGTAATCTTTTCTCTTTACCTCTTTCACTCATACGCGCGCGCATACACGGCTTACCTGTAGGAATGTCGACGCCACCCTCATCATCATCCGATTCGATGACGCATGCTCACGGGAAGGAACCGCAGTTACATACCGCCTCGCCACCCCGAGTAGTCCCGGAACTCGTAGCTCCCGCACCGAAGAGGTACCGCCTATCCAGAGGCATTTACAAAAACGACGTTAGCTGGGATTGGTACCCTAACATGATCAGACGTATGGTCTATCGCGAACAAGTTCCCCCGTTGCCTCACCCGAACCACCGTGCTTATCCCAACACCCTACCACCCATAACCGAACCTGTAGTGAGAGTTCTCACAGCTGTTGTTTCATGCTTGGAGCGTGACGTGGGTTACATGCGCTATACGAGGGAGAACGTTTCCAGAATGTTAAAAGACTGAACCGAGACTAAGGAGGAAATTGCCCGCATGGCAGCGGCAATGAAGGAAATGCAAGAGACTAGTGATCAACAGATGAAAGTTATGATGAAGATGCAAGCTGAGATGATAGACTTGAAAGAGCAACTCCAAGAAGCAAGGACCCGAACTGAGATAGCGTTGGAGCGTTGCGATGTCTTGCAAATGCAACTTGCTCAGAACGCAGCCGAACCTGAGGCAGAGCCTGAGGCCGAGCCTGAGGCGGGGCCTGAGGCCGAACCTGAAGAAGATCCCGAAGAGGAGCCTGAGGAAGATCCCGAGTAAGATCCCGAGGAGGAACCCGAAGAAGAACCGGAGGAAGAACCGGCTGAGGAGGAGGCACACTCAGAGGTGTCCTCAGATGACGACATCTAGTAATGATGACACTTAGATGGAGGGGTTGTCTCCATCCGAACTATTATTTTTCTATGATTTTTAAGGATTGATTGGAAATACTTTGTAGCGAATACAATGGTTTTAATCATGAACTTTTATTTAGACTAATATGTGGTTGTGATGTGATGTTGTTTCTTATTTCTTTCTTACCTATCTTTTTATTACATGTATGGTGTGTTATATATGAAAGAAAAATTCATGTCTAACATTTTATACTGTGATTCTAGGAAATGGCTGGAAGAAACGCTGGACGAGGACGTGGTAACATCAGCTTGACTGCAGCTGAACTCCAAACTCTGCTGAACGACCATGTTGCGGCCGCTTTAGCCGCACACGTTCAGAATCAAGCTGTAGGTCCGAGTGGAACGTGTACCTTCAAGAACTACCTTGACTGCAAGCCCAGTACGTTTAAGGGCACTGAGGGAGCTATAGGCTTCCTGCGTTGGGCTGAGAAGGCTGAGTCGGCCTTTGAGATGTGTAATTGTCCCCCTGCCAGTAGGGTCAAATTCGCTGCTGGAACACTTGAGGATTCCGCCCTCACTTGATGGAATTCGAACGTCCAGATCCTTGGATTGGAACTGGCTAACGCGATGAACTCGGAGGAGTTCAAAAACATGATGCGAGAGGAGTATTGTCCGAGAGAAGAGATTTCAAAGTTAGAATCAGAATTTTGGTCGTTGAAGATGGTGGGTTCGGAAATCGAAGCCTACACTACTCGTTCTCACGAGTTGGCTGTGATGTGTCCGCGGATGGTGGATCCGCCGAGCAAGAGGATCGAAATGTACATTGATGGGTTAGCACCGCAGATTCAGGGCATGGTGACATCTTCCAGACCAGCCACGATACAACAAGCGATCCGTTTAGCTCACAAACTGACGGATCAGGCTGTGACCCAAGGTGCGTTACCACCTAGGGGTTCGACTACTAAAGCCCGTGACAACCAGAGTAACGACAACAACAGCAACAGCAACCCGAGCAGCGGGAAGAGGAAGTTTGACAACACCAGATCCTCATCCTCGAACCTCCCACCGCAACAACACTACCGTAAGCCCGAATGCACTCGGAGCTTTAACACTCAGAATCACAACAACGGTAGCGGGCAGGTTTCGAGCGGATATGCTGGGAAATATCCAAATTGCAACAGGTGCAACTATCATCATGTTGGCCAGTGTGACCGTGTCAAGTGTCAGAGATGCGGAAAGATAGGTCACCAAGCGAAAGAATGTAGGGGAGACCTTGCGGCAAAAGGTGCTCCTAAACCACCTATGACGACAAAGGGATATTACGAATGTGGGCAGGAAGGATTGCCCTAAGCTGAAACATAATGACAACAATGGAGGTAATGGAAGTGGCAGTAATGGTGGAAGCAATGGCAAGGGAAGAGCGTTTGTGATTGGGTCGGGTCAAGCCCGCAATGATCCGCACGTGGTGACTGGTAAGTTCCCTGTAAACGATTGTTTTGCTTCTGTATTGTTTGACACTGGAGCTGATAGGAGTTTTGTGTCGAAATCCTTTAGTCAACTCTTAGACGTAACTCCAATTCCGTTAGATGCTAAGTTTCCTGTTGAATTAGCTGACGGTAAGACCATAGTAACGACTCATGTACTTGCGGGATGTAAGTTAAAACTGTCAGGTCATATCTTTGATATCGACCTTATTCCTTTTACGCTTAGTAGTTTCGATGTCGTTGTCGGCATGGACTGGTTATCCGAGAACCGAGCGGAGATTATATGCCACGATAAGATAGTCCATATTACCACCCCTTCCGGCGAGATCATTTCGGTCTGAGGCGAGAGAAGCGGCATGACCACCAGCGTCATCACCCTTATGAAGGCGCAGAAGTATCTACGAAAGGGTCATCGGGCAATTTTGGCGCAGATTGTTGAGAAACCCGCGGAGGAGAAACGAATTGAAGATATACCTGTTGTGCGAGACTTCCCAGAAGTTTTCCCGGAGGATTTGCCCGGACTCCCTCCTATTCGTCAAGTCGAATTCCAAATCGAGTTGACACCCGGTGCAGCACCCATAGCACAAGCCCCGTATCGGCTCGCACCGGCGGAACTTCAGGAGTTGTCCACTCAGTTGCAAGATTTGTTGGATAAGGGTTTTATCCGACCTAGCTCATCGCCGTGGGGAGCCCTGTCTTGTTTGTCCGAAAGAAAGACGGGACTTTCCGAATGTGCATCGACTACCGGGAATTGAACAAGGTGACGGTCAAGAACCGTTATCCTTTACCCCGAATTGATGATTTGTTTGACCAGCTTCAAGGATCGAGTTACTACTCGAAGATCGATCTACGATCCGGTTACCACCAGCTGAGAGTGCGCGAGGAAGATATCTCAAAGACGGCTTTCAGAACACGGTATGGTCATTACGAGTTTTCGGTTATGCCTTTTGGCCTAACCAACGCACCAGCCGTATTTATGGATCTCATGAATCGAGTATGCAAGGCGTACCTCGACAAGTTTGTGATTGTTTTCATCGATGATATTCTCGTCTACTCCAAGAACGAGACTGACCACGAAGAGCACTTAAGGGTAATTCTGGAACTATTGAAGAAGGAACAACTGTATGCTAAACTCTCGAAATGTGAATTTTAGCTTCGCAAGGTTCACTTTTTAGGACATGTGATCAACAAGAATTGTATCCATGTCGATCCCAGTAAGGTAGAGGCCATCAAAAACTGGGAAGCACCTAAGACTCCACTAAGGTGCGACAATTCCTAGGACTGGCTGGCTACTACCGGCGTTTCATCGAGGGATTTTCAAAGATTGCTCAACCCCTCACTGCTTTGACTCACAAGGGCACTAAGTACAATTGGGGTGACGCACAAGAATCCGCTTTTCAACTGTTGAAAACCAAGCTTTGTAGCGCCCCTATTCTAGCCCTCCCCGAGGGAACGGAAAATTTTGAGGTACACTGTGACGCATCTATACAAGGTCTCGGTTGTGTGCTGATGCAACTCGAGAAGGTTATAGCCTACGCCTCTCGACAACTACGGGTTCACGAGAAGAACTACACGACCCATGATTTGGAACTTGGAGCTGTGGTGTTTGCTCTTAAGATATGGAGGCATTACTTGTACGGTACCAAGTTTACCATTTACACCGACCACAAGAGTCTCCAACATATCTACGATCAGAAGGAGCTGAACATGCGACAGCGTCGTTGGGTCGAGTTGCTTAAAGATTATGATTGTGCCATCAAGTATCACCCTGGCAAGGCCAATGTAGTGGCCGACGCTCTCAGCAGAAAAGAAACAGATAAACCCAGACGGGTGAGAGCATTGCAACTCACGATTCATGCCAGCTTACCCGATCAGATTCGCGATGCGCAACTTGAAGCTTTGAAAGATGACAATCTTCCATCGGAACTCATGCGGGGCATGAACAAGCAACTTGAAACCAGATCGGACGGGGTCCGATATTTCGAGAACCGGATTTGGGTTCCACGATACGGAGAGTTTAGAACTCTAGTGATGGACGAAGCTCACAAGTCCCGATATTCTATCCACCCTGGCTCAGATAAAATGTATCATGATTTAAAGGCACTTTACTGGTGGCCGAACATGAAAGCCGACATTGCCACCTACGTGAACAAATGCTTGACTTGTGCCAGAGCCAAGATAGAATACCAGAAACCATCTGGTCTACTGCAACAACCGGAACTCCCAATGTGGAAATGGGAACACATCTCAATGGATTTTATTACGGGTTTACCTAAGACACCGTCGGGATGCGATACCATCTGGGTGATCGTTGACCGGTTGACTAAATCGGCACACTTCCTAGCGATTAAAGAAACGGACAAAATGGAAAAACTGACTCGTGTTTACATGAAGGAAGTAGTGTCTAGACACGGAGTGCCTGTCTCAATCATTTCTGATCGAGATTCTCGTTTCACTTCGCACTTTTGGAAGTCGCTGCAAAGCGCACTAGGCACCCGTCTCGATATGAGCACAGCATACCATCCTCAGACGGATGGGCAAAGTGAGCGAACTATACAGACCCTGGAGGATATGTTGCGTGCCTGCGTTTTGGATTTCGGAAAAAGTTGGGAACCCCACTTACCCTTGGTAGAGTTTTCGTACAATAACAGCTACCACGCAAGTATTAAGGCAGCGCCGTTTGAAGCACTGTACGGACGGAAGTGTCGATCACCACTCTGCTGGGCAGAGGTGGGTGACAGCCAAATCACTGGTCCGGAACTGGTACTCAAAACTTCGGAAAAGATTGTTCAAATCCGAAATCGCATGGCTGCAGCACGAGATCGCCAAAAGAGTTACGCCGACAAGCGCCGAAAACCTCTCGAATTTCAAGTGAACGATCGAGTGTTACTCAAAGTCTCACCTTGGAAAGGTGTGGTAAGCTTTGGGAAGCGAAACAAACTCAACTCACGGTATGTTGGTCCGTACCGGATAACTGAGCGCATTGGTCCGGTGGCGTACCGACTGGACCTACCAACGGAACTCAGTGGCGTACACGATGTATTCCACGTATCAAATTTGAAGAAATGCATGTGCGATGAAACCCAAGTAGTTCCTTTGGAGGAGCTGCAGGTGGATGAACAGTTACGTTTCATTGAGGAACCAGTCGAGGTTTTGGATTGGGAAACCAAAACGCTCAAGCACAGGAATATTCCAATCGTTAGGGTTCGATGGAACTCGAGACGTGGACCGGAGTTCACGTGGGAACGCGAGGATCAAATGATGAAAAAGTATCCTCACCTTTTTGAGGGGCTAATCAAACACAGAAAACCGCGAAACTCGGCAAACCGTCAGACATCACCGGAGGTATGAATTAAATTTCGGGACGAAATTTCTTTCTACTAGGGGATGATATGACAAACTGCAATTTTTTTTCCTTACTCTTTCAGACACTCATCACGACTTGACTCAAATTTTCGGGACGAAAATTCTTTAACATGGGAATGATGTGACAATCGTCAATTTCAGGTTAACTCCGTTAACTCAACTCTGTCAATTCAAATTTAAAGATCATTGAATCTATAACGCACACTTCATTACATTTAAACTAGGGTTTAAATGACGCTTAACACTTACTACATGTGTAGTCTTTCGGGATTTGCACCGAAACGCAAACGAGTTGAAGGAAACGATTGAGGAATAAACGAAAAACGTCGACATAATAATTATGGGATAATTATGTGTTAACATATGTGTTACTTGATTATATGGTGTGTAATGCTAGACAAGAAACAAGAACTAAGTTAGTTAAGTTAGAAAAACAACAATTGGAAGTGGAGGGACTTGAGTGTAACTTGTATGTCTATAATATAACCTTAATAACTTAACCCTAACTCCTTATTATTAACCTCAAGTCCGATCGGCCTCCTTCCCTTGTGAACCCTTGGCTGCCGTCCACTCTATACACACATTCAACCATCAAATCAAGTGTTTGATTGAAGAACTAGGTGCTAGGAAGGTATAATTGATCATCCTTTACAATCTTGTTGCTTGATTTTGATGTTTGTTGGGTTAACCACAAACCCTAGGCTGCCGATTTTGAGTATGTACATAGCTAACATGATTGTTGTTGAATTAATGATGATTGATAACTAGTATTGATGTTGTTACATGTTGATTGTTGTGTCTATGATTTGAGTTCAAACAAAAACCCTAATCTTGTATGTAATGTGAAATTGATGTGCATGGATGGTGTTTATGGAGTCTAGAGGGTTATATGGATGCATGATAGCTCATAGATTGTTATTATGTTGAGTTTGGATGCAAACAGATTCTAGACAGAATGTGTATACGATGTTTAAGTGACTGTAACGAAGTGTAAACCTAAAAGTTGGTTGAGATTGTGGATACTACAGTAAACTAGGTTGAGTCTAGTTTCTATAAAGTATAAATTTGTAATTTTTGGACAAGTAGAAGTTAACTTTTATGAATTTACAAAACCGTTGTGCAAAGCTGAGCTGTTAGACCTGCTGTTAGGTTGTGTTGTAAATGTTATATCTCATGAACTATGAGACCAATTGGGTTGGTTCCACTTCTGGAAGTTGACTTATTGAGTTAGGAACCTAACCCAAGTGGTCTTGTATTTATTGGATTTTTCGTTGAACAGAAATTGCAAATAACATTCTGTTGCGCATGAATTTGACTGTTATGAGTTTGCTGTAATGATTTGATGATTGTGAGAAAACTATGAGGAATAAAAATGTAATAAAATATGTTCTGGAAACCTAAGACGTATGTGCTTCTGATGATGATTTTTGGTAAATTAATTGCGATGCTATGATCGGTGAAGTAGTACAATCTTTCTAGTAGGATTTCTGTCTCGGTGAAACTAGCTGCTGAGTTTTGTGAAAATGCATGAAATATGATACTTGCTAATTTATTATCGTGTTTTGACCAAATTGCCCTTGAGGGGAATGATTGCAAGATAATTGTCGTGTTTTGACTAAAATGCCCTTGCGGGGAATAACTGCTAATTGATTGTCATAATTTGACCAAAATGCCCTTATGGGGAATAATGGCTAGTTGATTGTTAATTGTTGACCAAAATGCCCTTACGGGGAAGAATTGCTAGTAATGTACGTTATGAATACATGACACGTATATGGTTGCTTACACATGTGATGTGTCACAGAAACACATGTTAAAGTCACACACGATTCACGAACGAAACACGAAACATGTTATGTGCATAGGTATTATGTGCCGGGTCTAGAGACTCGATAATATTCCGACACTTAGAAAAATCTCTTTGTTGTTTTAGAACGTTAGAGAGAGTTTTTCGGTGACGCGCATCTTGGTGATTTATTGTGGGAAATTCTTCGCAAACAGTGAGTTTCACTTTCCCCTCTTTAAACTGTTTTCAAACGCTTTTCACTTGGGGGAGATAACATACTCCACAACGCATTTAAGATTTTGTTATAAATTATATATCACTTGTAAAGGCTAAGTGGCAAACGAAACATTTGAAGTCCTACACATCGAACCGGTTAATATTTTGAATAGCGAGTCACTGTTGAGTAGTACTACTGGGTTTGACAAACCCCACCCAACGCTAAACTCGACTGCAGGTCGAGCGGGTGTAATTTTGGCTAACACGTACCATGGTCTGGAGGACCTGGTGACAAGGCACTTACTAAACGAGTCAGCTTCGGTGTCAAACACTTAGTAATACTTGTTGTATAGACTAGCTACCTATCGATATATAATTTGACATAACACTATCTGGTAACGCAAAACGCTTAACGCAAAACGCCGTAACGTGGTTACGCAAAACGCTTAACGCAAAACGCTTAACGCAAAACGCCGTAACGTGGTTACGCAAAACGCTTAACGCAAAACGCCGTAACGTGGTTACACAAAACGCTTAACGTAAAACGCTGAACGCAAACGCTAAACGATTTATTTTATATAACTTGTGAACTCACCAACCTTGTGTTGACACTTTTAGTATGTTATTCTCAGGTAGCCGAGGCGGGCGCGCGGTTTAGGAACATGCATTGATTGAAAACGCTTTTGTCCTGCAAACTTATTTTTAACGATTATCTTTGGTTTTAAGTCGTCCTGCGTGACGCAACATTTTATTAAAGGTTTTTACGCTTCCGCATTTAATTACTCGTAAACGTTTTCATGGTTTTGAAACTTTATTTTATGGTTTGATTATAACTGATGATTCCGATCCTGCCAGTTCACACCCTCTGACGGTAAAACTCCGTTAGTGGATTTTGAGGGTGTGACAGAGTGCGTGGGAGGGCAAGCCTCTATGTGTTTCTGTAAACAAGTGGCTAAGACGTAAGGGGCAGTTAAATGTTAAGCGGTAAGGTGAACAGGTTAGTCAGTGGACTATGTGTCTTCGGATACGTATATAATGCATGTAATGGTTGTATGGTAAGTTGCTTGTTTAACTAGAACTCACTCAGCGTAGCTAACTTTTAGTATGCACGCAGGTGATTAGACTAAAGAGCTAACATGAGGATGGCACATGACATGGATTGAACGGCTGGCATCTGAATATGGAAGAAATGATGTTTTGAATATGATGTTCTATGTTATGGTTTTAAAGAAAAGATTAAATGTTTTTTAACGATTAATTGAAGTTAACGTTTCCGCGAAAAGATTTAATTAACTCTGATTTTAGAACTGTGTTTATGAGTAAATCCGACGCTAAAGTAGGGTTACCGGGTTCGGGGCCTTACAAGGTGAGTTTCTCACACCCCTTTTTACGCTTTTACTTTTGGGGGTAGCATATATATCCTATCCAAATTACAATTTCGTTTATTCATTATTTACAAACTACAATTCGTTGCATGGACTTGTGTGTTTATTTGCTTATTTGCTTAAAGATTACGTGCTCATGGTTTCCTCATTAAGTATGATCATACGCCCCCCTATGCACTCAGGACCTCGATGTTATGAGTGGAATAGGGACCCACGATCCGAGTACGTTGGTTGTTACCAACGGAAAGGACACTTACTTGCGCTATATATATACAGGGGATGGATCTTGCGAGAAGTGATATTACAGTGAGAAGTGTGAGAAGTGAATGTGTAACTCCATTAATCCCTAATTTTCACTCCCTTGCTTTGATGTTACCTACATGTATGTAAGTTGGTTGTATTTATATTTAAAGAATATGTTTAAAATAAACATATTCTTGGATAGATTATATAAAGAGATTTTTTTAAAGAATATGTTTATTTTAAACATTTAAAAAAATCTCTTTATATAATCTATCCAAGATTTTATAAATATTTATTTAAGTATTTTATTAATTAATTAAAGTAATAATAAATCTATATTCAACTTTCGCAAGAACACACTCGATCATTAAAGTCCCGAATCTCTATCTAGTTTTAGATTCTTTATTCAATTTGTATTTATTTTCCGCAATTATTGTAATTAGGATTTCTCGTCAGTAACTCCCGAAGAGTGTGATTTATCTCTTTCTTATCTCTTGCTTAATTGCTAAGGTGAGTATTTCACTCCCCTTTTTTACTTATTTTAAACCTTTTGGGAACATATGTGTATCTTATGATATTTACCTATTATATAGTATCCACATTAGCAACAGCTATCCTTGTGGGTATTTCAGTTTATGCCTAACTTGTTATTTGCTTACTTGCTTTATTTTTATCGCATTCGGAGAGGGCCATCATAATAGTATGATCATACGACTGGCGAAGTGGCCGGCGTCCAATCTGTAAGACCCCGGTCCCAGTGCCCTACTTTAACGTTGGATTTACTCATAAACACAGTTCTAAATATTAGAGTAAATTAAAAACTTGTCTTTAAAATAAAACATCATGACGTAACTTCGCTGGATGCCAGTCCCTTCAAATCATGCCATGTGTCTGCCTCTCAAGCCAGCTGCTTCAATCTATTCACCTGCGTGCATACTAAATGTCAGCTACGCTGACTAAGTTCTAGTTAAAACAGGCAACATACAATACATTAACATACTTACTTATATGTATCCGAAGATACATATTACTTACTTAACATGTTCGTTTCTTTCGTACATACATAAGTATATACCTTCATTCTTACTTTCATTCTTTCTTTCTTTCATATTTTCATTTTTCATATTACTTTACATACATACTTATACGTCTTAAAGAGCCTTTCTCCCTACCTCACAGATATTATTAGGATTTGCCACCCATAAAGAGCCTTTTGCCCAATAACCTCACAGATAATATTAGGGTCTGCCACCCTCCTTCACATATATTATTAGGGTCTGCCACCCTCATTCATAGATATAGTTAGGGTCTTCCACCCTCCTTCACAAATATTATTAGGGTCTGCCACCCTCTTACCATCAATTCATACATACCTTCCTTTTCGTTTATTATTCATTTATATAATTCCATACATACTCTTAATCCTTTCTACATCATTCATATATCATACATACATCATTCATAAACATATATGTAGCATACACTTACCACTTAAGGTAAGTGTATTAACTAATCACATCGAGTATGCACATAGCACCGAAAACATAACAAGAAAGTGGGGCTAGAAACTCACCTGGATCCTGTTTCTTTCTGAGTTTATAGTAATTCCTTTCTTTAGCTGTGCACAGCTAACTATGTAATAATTACAAGTATCAATTAACTATTTCTAACTATATCATATTTCTAAGTGATTGTAACCCCTAGCTCTGGGGGTCCGAGGGCAGCGCCCCTGGCAGCGGGGTTCTAGGGGTGACAACCCCTAGCAGGGTCCAAGAGGCAGAGCCCCTGGCTGGGGTCGAGCTGTCGTATGATTATTTCTATTAACCGTTCTTTACTAAAAAGTTCATCGGAAATTTCTAAGTCTAGACTAATCGAATTTTAAATTCTAATCGAATGGTCTGCTCATTCGAATGGCTTATTGATCGACCAAAACTTTCTATTCGAATAGGCTATTCACTCTATTCGAATGGGTTATTCATTCGAGTGGAACCTTTCATTCGAATGGGTCATCCATTCGAATTGGGACCTTTCATTCGAATGGGTCATCCATTCGAATGGATCCTTCCATTCAAATGGTTCATCCATTCAATTAGAACCTTTCATTCGAATGGGTCATACATTCGAATGGAGCCTTCCATTAGAATTGGCTATCCGTTCGAATGGATCCTTTGTTCGAACAGTCTTCGTTTGCTTCAGCATTCGCATGAACCCCCTTTTGCTTATTTCTTTCCTTTTTTTATTTTCTTTCTTTTCTTTCTTATTCGAATGCCATTCGAATACTGCAACTCATTCTAAAACACCGATTGTAGGGGTGATAATACCCTTGACATCATATCACTTCACACACTAACACTCACTCTCATATTTTAGTGTTATATAGCCTCCTAAACGTTTTCCTTTTCATACTAGACCAAGATCTAGCTTTCTTAGCAATAAAGTTTAAACCTTTACTGATTCTACATCCGTTTAAGCTAGATCTAGGGTTTGTTCATACCCACGAGTTCATTAAATCCATTTTTAACGTCAAGTTTACATTTTTATGGTATATCAATACCCGATTTGCCTTAGTACCAAGTCTGAAGGCAAACCGTTCTTAAAAACGAAATCTATATATATAAAGAACGTACCTTTTGACGTGTTAGGCTATGGGTTAGCATCACTATGCGACTCTAGACTCGTATCTTGCTAGTATAATTAAAGATCTAACACAAACTAGGCTCGATTTTGGTGTTTGGATCTTGAGCCGTAAGGAGGTTTATGTTTGAGAGTGTTTTTGTGTGTTTTAGAGTGTGTAGGGAGGCTAGAGGATAAGAATGAGGGTTTTAGGGAGGTTTTAGGAGTATTTATACTCCTTAAGCCCGTGGATCTAAGGTCCATCCTCATCCCTTATTCCATATTTCATTAATCAAGCTCACACTCTATTATTATATTTAACTTAATTAAATATTAACACATTTTTAAACAAACACATTCCTTTTTTTATTATTATCAAAGTAGGATGTTACACAATCACATGACAATTGTTTCACCGATAACTCATTTTTGATAACCAATGCCTGATTCGCATGGCAACTGTCCAGCCCTTTATTTATTATCTGATTGAACTGTGTACATGCTATGGCTTAATTGTCTATCTAACAGCAACAATTTGCACTTTCTTTTATATATTATATTGTATTCAAATTAACTGGTGTTTTACTCACTCAACATGTGTTGTTAATAAAATTATCTCTATTTTATACGCATATGCAGGTTATTGTTGAACTAGTTGCAAGATTTGGTGAAGACTTAGTGAAGAATTTAGGTTAGAAGAAATTTAATCAAGATCATTTGGGATATAAGCTTGTTTTTTGTATGTTATGGATTATGTAATTTGCACTTGAATTATTTAATTGAATTAAATAGATATTGCCACTTTTAAATATTGCATGATAGTACCTTGAGAGTTGTAAGCAATCATCTCACACCCCGGCATTTTCGCTTTAGGTTGGGGTATGTAAGTTTGGTTTTTTTATGTTCTGGATTATGTACTTTGCACTTGAATTATTTAATTGAATTAAAAAGATATTGCCACTTTTAAATATTGCATGATTGTACCTTGAGAGCTATAAGCAATCATCTCACACCCCGGCATTTTCGCCTTAAGTTGGGGTGTGAATATTGTTAGAACTTTGGTACTTCATACGTGCTTTTGTATTTCAGAAAATTGATTGTTAAATATGCTAAATTAGACACTTGTACGAGCATAATCGTAAGACCCCGATCCCGGTACCCTATATTATCGTTGGATTTACTCATAAACACAGTTCTAATTATCAGAGTTAATTAAAACTTTCGCGGAATATTAAAACTTCGTTACAAAACATTGAAACTTGTCTTTAACCCAAAACACAAAATAGTTTATTAAAACGTCATGAAAAATCTTCACCGGATGCCAGTCCCTTCAAATCATGTCTTGTGTCTGCCTCTCAATCCAACTGCTTCAATCTATTCACCTGCGTGCATACTAAAAGTCAGCTACGCTGAGTGAGTTCTAGTTAAAACAGGTAACATACAATACATTCACATACTTACTTCTACGTATCCGAAGACACATATTACTTACTTAACCTGTTCATTATTTCTTTCGTACATACATAATATATACCTTCATTCATATTTTCATTCTTTCTTTCTTTCATACTTTCATAATTATCTTACTTTATATACATACTTATACGTTTTAAATAGCCTTTCGCCCTACAACCTCACAGATATTATTAGGGTATGCCACCCTTAAAGAATCTTTCACCCCATAACCTCACAGATATTATTAGGATATGCCACCCTCCATCACATATATTATTAGGGTCTGTCACCCTCTTACCGTCAATTCATACATACTTTCCTTTTCGTTTATATTTATATACTTTCATACATACTCTTAATCTTTTCTACATCATTCATATATAATACATATATCATTCATAGATATTCATATATCATACATACATCATTCATAACCATATACATAGCATACACTTACCACTTAACGTAAGTGTATTAACTAATCACATTGAGTATGCACACAGACCCGAAAACATAACAAGGAAGTAGGGCTAGAGACTCACCTGAGCTCGATTCCTTTCCAAGTTAATGGTAACTCCTCTCTTTAACTGAGTGCGGCTAACTGTAAAACAATTATACGTATCAATTAACTGTCACTACCTATATCGTACTTCCAGTTTAATATAGCCCTCAAAGAATGGGGGTCCGTGGCAGCGCCCCTGGCAGCGGGGTCTAGGGGCGGCAGCCCCGAGCAGGGTCTAAGGGACGGAGCCCCTTCTGGGGTGGAGCTGGTCTCTGATTATGCATCTTCTGCTATCACATTCGTTATTTTCATTAACGATCCTTCAACAAAATCTTCATTAAAATTCTTAAATGATTATCTTCTTCGCTATCCCATTCGTTATGACGAATGGTCTCTGATTAAACATCATTCGTCATCCCATTCGTTATGAAGAATGGTTCCATTCGTTATAATGAATGGTTTTATCAGAGACGAATGAGTGCATAGCGAACGACTAAGGCCATTCGTGCTTTCTATAAGATGAATAAGGGCTCATTCATTACAAGAGCATGCAAGTGTATCTTATAGTGAATGAACTGATTCGCTGTCTTATCATAGAGAATGGGTAGATAACGAATTACGAATGCCATTCGTTAATTCCATAAGACGATTGAGGGGTTCATTCGTTACAAGACACGCGAATGTATTTATTCGTTATGACTGTTTAATGAATGACCAGCGATTCGTTTGATATAACGAATAAGCATCAGTCAATATCCAATCTTTGACCTGATTCCTCAAAATCAAAATTGATATGAACTTCAAACAGTCAATAGGCACCCAATTTTGCAATTAACCCACGAATCTTGATGAAACAACAAAAATCATGTAACGTTTGATTCGTATACCCAGCGCCTACACACCCCAATCAACTAAATTCTTAACCAGCGTGTTTTAAGGTTGTGTTTAATTGATATGTACATATGGCTCTTCGGTTGATTCATTAACCTATCTAATGTTAATTAATTTCAACAAGGATCATCTCGTTTGATTTGTTTTTACCTAATGAATCTCATTCAATCAAAAAGGAATTGATTTCAAGGGTTTCTTTTGATATAAACTAGATGAACGATCCGAGCATAAACGAACTAGCTTTTCACTATAAAACGTACCTTTTGACGAATCGGTTTACGAACATGGTCTGATCTTGGTGCAAGTCTTGCTCGTCAAGATGCTCTAACATTAACAGGTTCGGGTTTTTGCCTTCGGATCTTGGTCCGAGATATTAGGGAGTGTTTTTGTGAGTGTATGGAGACTAAGGATAAGAATGAGAGATTTAGGGTTTTAGGAGGTTTAAGGGGTTTATATACCCTTAAGCCCTTGGACCTAAGGCCCATCACCATCCCTTATTCCATTTTTTTAAGGTCCAAGCCCAACACTCTAATATTTCATTTAATCTTGACTAAATATAAACACACCGTGAGTAAACAGAATTTCTTTTATTTATTATTATCTAAAGTAGGATGTTACAATAATTGATCGTTAAAGATGCTAATATGAGGTCTTCTTAGGTCGCGGTGCGCGCCGGCATGAGGCTATGACCATCTCAATACGCGATGGACATAAGAAACATGAAAAATCAGTTTTTGACCTATATCTTCTATTTTACGAACCCTAATCATCTATTACGACTTCCAGCAGCTATTAGGCAATTTTGGGTGATTTCTAGGGCTACCAATCATATCTTGATCAATTCTAATGCCTTCCTTATCATAATTGAAGACCATCGATGACGATGCTCGGCTAGTCTTCTCGAATCATACCCGGGATGTAGAGTATTGTATTTTATAGTTTTTCTCATGTCTTAAGAATGATTGGTAATTGTTTATGATTAATCTATGAGTATTGATGTTTGGTATTATTGTGCACTCAGTCGGATTAGATTTATTTCGATAAGAATGATTATTGTGCCAGTTGCTATGATAATTGCTTATAGGGTTGTTTTGACTAGTTTGAATATGATGAAGTATACAATGGCCCTTAGTTGAGTCACACTGGCGGGGACTGTTTGATAACCAGTGTCGTGTATTAGCTATTATTGATGCCAAAGGTTTGCCTATATAATCTTTCTAATTTGATCTTTGTCAATTAATTTGTTAATTGAACATGAGATTACTGCATATTTTCTTTCTTGAAACCCGGGTGTGGTTTGTCTTTATTAATTGTTTAAAAGTTCTTTAATTTCTTGCTTAATATTAGAGCCAAAAAATTTTTTGCTTGTGTGATCAACACTATTAATTGTTACTTCATAACATTAGAAATTGGTTACAAGTTATACTGACCACATACTCCTCGTGGTTCGATATCTTACTTACCCTAGCTTTCTTAAGTTTTTTTTTTAGTGATTAAGAATTGGCTCCTTTTATATTTCATAGAAACATCCAAACGATTTACAATGAAGTGGCAGGTAAGCGGGCAACAAGCTACGCCGCAACCCCCTTTCTTAAGTGATCAGGAACTTGATATAATTGTTTTTTACTAGATAGCGACAGTCTAGCATCAAAAGGGCGACGTTGCTGGGGAGTTAGTGCGCTTAGTGTTTTCGAGTTATATGATTTTCTCGTTTATTTTTGTTTTATGTTGAGTTTTAATTTTTAGTTTTTAGTTAAAATTTTATTTTCCCATTTTACGCAGTGTGTGTTGTTTGTGCAGGTAACAGGTTTATGCTTACCCGCCACTCGGGCAGACTGTCATCCCTTATTTTCGAGTCCGAGATTGAGAGATTAGCACGAAAGAACCGAGCTAAGTTGAGAGAATCATAAATGGAAGGTCAAAACCAACACAATAATCAAGATCCAAACCCTAGCCCAGTCAATGAAGACAACATATTCCACCCAAACTACGATAACAACCAAGACCCACCCGAAAATGATCCAAATCCACCAGTAAATTCCAACCAACAACCGTACCCAAATAATTGAGCCCGCTAATACGGAAACCAAAACCGAAACAATGATCAGGCCGGACCATCAGCCCCACATAATATCCCCATACACAGAGTTCAGATTAACCCTGATGAGGATTATGCCAATACTCCTACAGAGGATGAAGAAGAAGGGAATGCAATGATACACATCAGGGAGAAGATGGAGTAATGGGGTCGACTGGCGAGTTGGAAAAAATGAGGGGTTTGTGCCGATAGATGAGGGGAATAATGATTGTGATGAAGAGGTAGAAGAATCGGTAAACCAGAGACGGGGTGGATTTGTTAATTGAAAGAAGGTTAGAAGCGGTGATGGGAGAAACAGGGTTTACAGAGTTGATAAAGTTGAAAGGGGTCAGGGAATTCAGGTTAATATAGGTGGTTTGGTTAATCCAGCAGGGTGAAAGAGAAATTATATAGCCCTGGTTCAGGATTTTAACAGTCGGTTCAGACGGCTATTTCAGATAGAGCATCCCCGATTGTCCCACATGTGTGTGTGCAGGGATAACGTCTAACGTTTAAGTCTCGACAGTCTTACATTAACATCGTGCCACATTTTCACGGGATGGCTTCTGACGACCCGTATTTGTTGGTACATGATGTCAGTAGTTCAGTATATAGTGTCTGTAATCGAGTTAGTTGGATTTGTGATTTGGATGTAAGCGAAGTTCTCACAAGTTCGCTGATATAGGCGAACTTGTGGAACAAGCGAAGTTAGGGACAACTTCGCCTAAACATGCTAGGCGAAGTTGTCGTGCTTTATAAGCAGCTAGGTTACGGCAGTTTAAGAATATAGAGTTTATAGTTTAGAATCGAATTGTAACGAGTTTACGTGTGTGTGTAACCGGTGATCAGTGAATCACGTGTTTCCAGTTGCAATACAACGTGTCTTTGTTTATTGTAACGTGTGTTTGATCGTGTTAACGTGTATCGTCTTCTACGCTCGTAACGTCTTACGTAGGGATTCCGCACCTACGTAGAACGAGATATTCCGTGTAGATCCGGCTGGGAACCTACAATTGGTATCAGAGCTTTTGCTCGTGATTGTGTGGTTCAGGATTATCACGCGGGTGTAGAAATCGTTCCGTTCGACTATTCGCGGGACGAGTTTACCGAGTTTTTGTTTCCTACTCACCTCCCACCATCAAAAACAACCCATTACACCTTCACATACCTCGCAAAATCCAGAAATCAAACCTGCAAAATCATCGTGTTCATCAGGCGAAGTTGCCGCTACTGTTTGTAGGGTTTAGGCGAAGATATATGGTTAAGCGAAGTTATCCACAACTTCGCCCTCCTCACAAGTTCGCTTAACTTAAGCGAAGTTATCCACAACTTCGCCAAATCAGGCGAATTTAAAAAGAAGAGCGAAGTTAAGAATTCAAGCGAAGTTAAGACTCAAGCGAAGTTAACTTTAACTTCGCCTACAGTACTGTTCAGAATAAAATTTTTATTTTCGGGTTTCTGTGTGTCTTCGTTTCGTAAAAGATGACTTCAATAAATATTACGGAACTGGTAAAGATGGAAGTGGAAGCGGGTTCAGCTACTAAGGCACCGAAGATGCTAAAGGGTACCGATTTCGTGGCTTGGAAGGATCGGTTTGAGCAGTATGTTAAATACCAAGATGCTAAGATGTGGGTGTGCATTCAAGATGGATACATTCCACCAACTGCTCTGTATGAGGGTCGTGAACAGATTAAGAAATACAACAAGATGGAAGAGGAAGAAAAGAAAATGTATGAGGCTGAAAGCAAAGCTCATGCAGCGATTACAATGGCTCTTCCACAAGAGATTCTTCACACCTTCAGGAAGTATAAAACCGCTAGAGAGCTATGGGAAGCACTTGACAACCGATTTGAAGGTAATGTGGGGATTCGTGCATCAAAGATTAAACTACTCAAAACCCAATTCTCTGTGTTCAAGTACTTGAAGAATGAATCACTTGATGATATCATCACGAGATATTATCACCTAATGACCGAACTCAGCAATTATTCCATTACCTACAAAGAAGATGAGATCGTGGAAAAACTCCTTGATGCTCTCCCACCGAAATGGGAGATGTACACTGTCTTGATGAGAGAAGACAAAGAGTTTGCCGACTATGACTTGGAAACAGCAGTCAACAAACTACGAACTTTTGAACTTAACATGGTTCGAAAAGAGACACCAACTGATCAGGTTCAGGATCCGGGAATGTATGGTGCAAAAGTTAACTCAAGTTCAAGTTCGAAGTCTGAATCATCTGCTTACTACTCTAAGGGAGACTCGGGCGCTAACTCAACACATGAAGGTCATGTAACTCTCAACATGGATGGTGATGTGTGTTTTGTAGCTGGAGGAACAAATGCTTCTAAACCTCAAGCAACCAAGGGTAGTTTCGCTTCAAGTGTTCCTAACAACAACTACTCTAAGATGCCCATGAGTGTTAAATCTGCTGAACAGCAGTTTGCTCTCTATGCATCTTTCATTGCTTCGTATGAAAATTACATTAAAGGCAAGATTGTTGATCCTGCAACGCTAGACGAAGACTATGATCAGATCGATGCTGATGATCTGGAAGAGATGGATCTGCAGTGGCAGATGGCGATGATTGTAAGAAGGGTTAAGAGGTTTAAGAAGAAGACAGGTAGAAAGTTTGTTGGTGAAAGACCAGGTTTTGATAAGTCAAAGGTGCGGTGTTATAACTGTCAACAGAATGGACACTTTGCTAAAGAGTGCACAAATGAACGTGTAGAATGCAGTCAAAACAGGTCTACACAACAGAATGGGGGTGGTAATGAGAATAGGGCCATGATATCCAGACAGAACGGGGAGTACAACTGGAATCTGCATGTGGAGGAAGTGTTCGAACAGGCCAATTTGGTGACCATCGAAACTGCAGGAGGTGAGAAAGTGAATGGAGAAAATTAAGCTTACATGGCAGAAGTGACAGACCAGCTCTCCGAGGTAAGTACTAAACTCCCTTGTACAAAATGTGAAAATTTGTCTGAACAATTGAAAACAATAACCGATCAGTTTGTTAGTTTGGATGCTCAATTTAAAACATTAAAAGAAGATCATCATTACACTAAAGCTAGAGAAAATAGTTACAAGGTAAAAATAAAAGCTAGTGAGAAAGATATTAGAAGTCTTAAAGCCAGTCTAGCTGAAAAAAAAACAAGTAATTGATCTTAGCTATGAAGTGTTAGAAGAGAAAACCAAACAAATAGCTGAAAGGGATAAACAGATAGCTGATCACCAGGTGAAAGTGGTGGAACTAAACAGAAAACTTGAGCAATTTAGAAATTCCTCCGCTATACTTGATCACCTCGTAAGTGATCAAAGTTCCCCAGTTAAAAGGGGAGGAATTGGATATCATGAAGTTCCACCACCTTATAATCATAACTATACTTATGATCCTAGTAATCAGAAATCTGTTGATGTTGAAATTGGTCAGACAGTTCCGGTTAAGGTTACGATTAAAGATCCAGAAGTTAGTAAAGGAGAAACGAGTAAGACTGTTTCTAATGTTAAGATTTCTGCTCCTAGTCCTGTCTCATCAAATTCGGACAAGACATTCGAGTCGAGTGAGACAAAAGAAGAGGCAGTATTACCAAAATGTGGAGAGGAACATAAATCAAATGAAAAGAATTCTCCACTAAACCCGTATGTCCCACCATATGTTAGACAAACGGGCAGTAATGCAGCCTCAACATCTAAAACAACTATTGATAAGAAAGTTGAACACAGGAGTTGTTTCAGATGCAATCAATTAGGACACCTGATTGCTGATTGCCCTCTGAAGCAGAGATTCAGAGGTATGAGGCCTTCGAAAACTGAGAACAGAACTAACAATAATCACTATAATGGTAAAAATGAAAACACATCAAAGTTCAGAAATTGGACTAATCCAGGTTTTCAAAGAAATCGATCTCAGTTTTTCCCTGTTAACAACCAAATCATGAGTAATAATTCATTTAACTCACGAAGGTTTGGATGGCCTCATAGTCAATCTACAAGAAGGTATCCTTTTAGGACTTACAGATATCATAATAATACTAACTTTGGACAGCCAAAGTACGGGATGTATCGACCCAAGACCAATAGGTCTTGGGTCCCCAGATTTTAATCCTCTGCTTTAATCGTGCAGGAACAGTTGAACAGGGCTGCAAACAATCTATGGGTTGTGGATAGCGGCTGTTCCCGGCATATGACGGGTAACAAGAATTTGTTACACGAATGGAAACCTGTTCAGGGAGGAAGAGTTAGTTTTGCTGGAGAGAGTGGTGGAAGGATTACTGGAATTGGGACGGTGACTAATGGTAAAATGATGTTAGAGAAAGTGAATTTCGTTGAAGAACTGAAGCATAATCTGCTGAGTGTATCGCAGATCTGTGACAAAGATTACACAGTTCACTTTACCAAGAATGAAGCGATCGTGCTGTATCCTGGTTTCAAGATACCAGATGAATGGATGGTAATGAAGGCTCCAAGGGAAAAAAATACATATATTATGGACATGAGGTCGACTGAGATGGCAACAGAAGAATCGTGTCTTCTGTCAAAAGCAACTGAATCGGAGTCCGAGTTATGGCATCGAAGAATGGGGCATATTCATCTTCGGAAAATGAACTACATTGTCAAGAATGGGCTGGTGCTGGGTGTTCCATTGAAGAATTTCAACTTTGAAGACCAATTCTTATCGTGCAAAAAGGGAAAGGAACACAAGAAATCCCATCACACCAAGAAGGTTAATTCAATTGTCAGTACCCTAGACCTACTTCACATGGATCTCTTCGGTCCCGTGAATGTAAAAAGCCTAGGAGGAACATCATACTGCTTGGTGATAACTGATGATTTCTCTCGATACTCTTGGGTATATTTCCTGAAGTCAAAGGATGAAACGGTTCAGATGGTAATAAATTTGATTACCAAGGTTGAGAATATTATGGGGAAAAAGGTTAAGTACATCAGGAGTGACAATGGGACTGAGTTCAAAAACTATCAGATGGAGATCTTCTGCTTACAGAAAGGGATAGAACATCAGTACAGCGCTCCGTATACTCCGCAACAAAATGGGGTGGCTGAGAGGAAAAACAGAACGCTAATTGAAGGAGCCAGAACCATGCTGGCTGATTCGAAACTTCCTGTGGTGTTCTGGGCTGAAGCTGTTGCAACAGCCTGTTATATTCTTAATAGAGTTTTAACTGTTAAAAGATTGAATAAAACATGTTATGAACTTATGCATGGGAGAAAGCCTAACTTGAGTGGTCTTGAACCATTCGGGTCCCCGTGTTCGATATTAAAGACAAATTCTAAATTTGGTGAAATAGCCACGAAGGTATTTTAGTCGGATATGTTGTTGGGACTCCCAACAGACGAGTCTTTAATACATCGACCAGCAAGGTTGAGGTGGTGTGTAACACTGATATCACAAGTTACAAATCACCAAAACCAAGCACGGGACCCGCTGGGGCTTTCGACTATGATAGGCTTTTTAAATCTTTTAACATGCCTTACTTGGATTGTGCAGAAGTTGATGAGAGAATTGCTACGAAGATGCTTTATGATGAGGAAGACAATTATGTGCAACGACCGCAGTACGATGAATGTCAGCCTTCCTCGTCAAATGCTGTTGATACCCCTGCTGCCTCTACAGAAGAGGAATTCTTCAATCCGTTTCACTCTCAACAACAATCACCCATTGATGAGCTACCTTCGAACCTGGAAGACAATCTGCAAGTCAGTTCGGTTCCGACTACGAGAGTTCACAAAAATCACCCTTTGAAGAACGTGATAGGTGATCTGTCCGACGGTGTACAAACAAGACAAAGCTTGAATGAGCACACCTGTGTTTACACGAGCATTAAAGATACAGGCATCATTAACGAATGCTTGTACACCTGCTTCATCAGCCAGATTGAACCAAAGAACTATCAAATGGCTCTCAAGGACAGCTCGTGGGTTGAAGCCATGCAAGAAGAGTTAGCCCAGTTCAAGAAGATGGAGGTATGGAATTTGGTTTCAAAACCAAAATATGTGCATGCGATTGGCACAAAATGGGTTTTCAAATGCAAGAGAGATGAGAAAGGGATAATTATCAGGAACAAGGCGAGGCTGGTTGTAAAAGGTTTTAATCAGCAAGAGGGGATCGACTACAATGAAGTGTTTGCTCCTGTGGCGAGATTAGAAGCGATTCGACTGTTTTTGGCATTTGCGGCACACAAGGAGATGAAGGTGTTCCAGTTAGACGTGAAGAGTGCGTTTCTTAACGGTAAAGTCGATTAGGTAGTGTACGTTGAGCAACCTCCGGGTTTTACTGACACAGACTTTCCTGATCACGTGTACAAGCTAAGTAAAGCACTATATGGGCT
The DNA here is from genome assembly GCF_021521415.1 of Bidens hawaiensis. NCBI lineage: Eukaryota > Viridiplantae > Streptophyta > Magnoliopsida > Asterales > Asteraceae > Bidens > Bidens hawaiensis. The sequence continues at coordinate 32,992 of NW_027497385.1, read as the reverse complement.
ACATCAGGCCCCTCGTGCCTGGTACTCAACTTTATCCGATTACTTGCTTGAGAATGAATTTGAAAGGGGAATGATAGATAGTATATTGTTCGTTAAGAGAAATGGAAGAGACTTTCTTCTGGTTCAAGTCTACGTGGACGACATCATCTTCGCTGCATCAAAAGTCGCCATGTGTCAGGAGTTTGAAGCCATCATGAAACAGAGGTTTGAAATGAGTGCTATGGGTGAACTAACTTTCTTTTTAGGATTGCAGGTTGATCAGAAGAAAGATGGGATGTTCATTCATCAGACTAAGTATGTCCATGACGTTCTCAAACGCTTCAAGATGGAGGACAGCACTCCATTTGATACTCCAGTTTGCGTCAACCATAAACTGGGTGCTGATTCAGATAGCGATGCAGACGTGGACCCCACCCAATATCGGGCAATCATAGGTTCTTTAATGTACTTAACTACTTCAAGACCTGATATTATGTTTGCAGTTTGTCTTTGTGCTCGCTTTCAGGCAAACCGAAAGGAATCTCACTTGAAGGGTGTGAAGAGGATATTGCGATATCTCAAAGGCAAGCCTAAGCTAGGGTTGTGGTACACGAAAGGAGGAGACTTGGAGTTAGTCGCCTACACAGATTCTGATTATGGAGGATGCAATCAGAATCGGAAGTCAACAACAGGTGGATGTCAGTTTCTTGGAGGCAGATTAGTGTCATGGCAGTGCAAGAAGCAGACCTCAGTCGCCATTTCAACCTGTGAAGCAGAATACATGGTAGCATCGAACTGCTGCTCCCAGGTTCTTTGGATACAACAGCAATTGCGTGATTATGGTCTGAATTTCACTCATACTCCTATTTGCATTGATAACACTGCTGCTATCTCAGTAACTAACAATCCCGTAAAGCATAGAAAAACTAAACACATTGACATCCGTCATCATTTTATACGGGATTGTGCTGAGAAGAAATTGATTGTGCTCGAAAAGGTTGATACGTTAGATAATTTCGCTGACTTATTTACTAAAGCGTTTGACAAAACTCGATTTCAAAACCTTGTTGAGCTGAATGGGATGATCAATCCCGAGTAACCGTGTTTTTTTGTCTTTGTTTAAAAAAAAAAAAAAACGTCACTATCGCTTAGAATTATGTCGGTTGCCTCAGTTTGAAGGACATATCTCGGATATGTTTGGTCCTCATTTCTACTTGTAGAATATAAGGATAGCCATTAACCAGATGACTGAAAGTGACCGGGGCGGTTTATGATGTGGTTTTAATTCTTTCGCTGAAAATTAGTCGTTCATACTTAGTTAGAATGACACATACTTGTATGTGGTCGGTCCAGCTGATCCATTGGATCTTCAGGATAGCGGTTTACCTGAAGACTTCGACTTGAACGGGGCGATAGAAGTTAAAATTTTTTATGGGAGATGAAATTATTTTTCAAGTCTACTACTTCGTAAGAAGTTCCCTTACTATGTTTAACAGAAAATTGATCCAACCTTGGAAAGTGATAGATATACTGATTCTGTGTGCTTAACTAGTGAAGTTATTAGGCCTAGAAGACTTTAGAACAGTCATTGTATGTCATGGTAGCTTTTTATGGTGCGTAAAAGTAGAAGTGATACTAACTAAATCTACTCGATTTTACGTGGAAACTCCTTAAGAGTTGTGTATGTCTCCGCATATATCTTTCCGAATGATAGGCAGAAAAGCGATTACCCAGTCATACACGAGCCCGTGAGTGTTCTGATTCCCGTGAAGATAGCGTGTCAAGAAACTGCAGTGATCCAGATTCGGGACTTGCAGTTGTTTACTACTCTGAAGTTGTGTAAATACTTAAAAAAAAAGTGTGTGTTATTGAGACATTCTAGAGTTCATAATGTTAATATTTCTCAATCAAGATGGAAGAAAGAGAACGGGAAGAAGAGTCTAAAGATCGAAGAGTACTTACTATTTAATCCGACACTACGGGTCGAGGTCAACTCGGGGTGACTTGGGTAAAGCCAAATACGCTTTGAGAATAGATAGGAGGCATCATAATCTCTGAGGTGTTGCCCATTTAAATTTTGAGCTTAATTGAACCTAACCCGTATCACAGAAGCGATGAAAACCATTTTAAGTTATTTACCTGCTTACAACCTGTTTCTTTATGTCATAATACAGCTGAACATGGATCTATGTGACAGTCACGTAATTAGTGTGATTCCTGTTCGGATCTTTTCTAAATCATGGTAGTCCCTGTCGAGACTGAAATTTGATCCAGTATACTTTATTGTTAAAATTTATTTTACTTATGTAGTTGTATGATTTTGTATCTGGTTACTTGGTCTTGATCGTATCATTTAACTCTTTAAAGGATGTTTTAAAACTTAATTGCAAATTGTTCAAATTATAGGGGTTTGTTGTGAAAATTTTCTTATCAGCGAAGTTATCCATAACTTCGCCTGCAATAGGCGAAGTTATCCATAACTTCGCCTGTATAACTTTGACCCTATATAAAGGATTTTTCAGGTCAAACTGTTTATTATTTTTCAAAACAACCAGCGAACTTACTCACTGTTAACCCTAGGCGAACTTATAGCATCGATTCATCTGTGTTGTTTTCTCAGTTTCTAATCAATTTCAAGGTGTGTAGTGTCAATATAAAGTATATTCACTGTCATTGATATTAATCAAAGGTCGTTTCGACCCGATTCGCGACCCCGTTTAGTCGAAACCTCAATACCCGATTTTCAAACTTGTAATTACGTGGTCGTAATCAACTTGATCGTCTAGATCGTCTTAAAAACATGTTTTAAGAGATCCTCAATCTCCAAATTCACCAACTACACGTCGATTGAATAGCTTAACTGTTGCCGATTCATATTCAGGCGAACTTACAGTTTAGGCGAAGTTATCCTTAACTTCGCCTGAGGTTTAACTTCGCCTGATAATTAATTATGTAACAGTATATGAGGCGAAGTTGTGGTTAGGCGAAGTTATCATTAACTTCGCCTTGCCCTTTTAATTTAACATTTATTACGCGAAGTTCAAGTTGAGGCGAAGTTGTTCCCAACTTCACCCCACCTCTAACTTCGCCTATACAGAATAAATCATAACTTCGCTCATGGTAACAGGCGAACTTGTGATTTGCCTCAACGTTTCTCTAACTTAGTCTGTTTTTGTTGCAGAAATGGCTGCTGTAGCTGGATCAGGTGGTGCAGGTGGTGATGAGGGTGGAGACAACAACCGACAGTTCTTCCCGGGGCATAACATGTACATTACATTGGACCCGGATGCGAGCGGTGTTGATGATTTCCGCGAGATCATCACATTTCTACTACGCTCGCGTATATTCCACGCCATTACCACAACACTGTCGATATCTTTGCCAAACATTGAAGATTTCTGGCAGACAGTGGAATATGACTGTCGAGTCGAGCCCCCGGTTATGCGTGCAATGGTCAATAATCAGATAGTACAGTTCTCGTCTAAACAGATCAGGGTGGCGTTACAGTTTGGGGATGAAACAAGAGACGATCCTACCGACTTTGTGGCTCCATTTCGAGATGGTGCGTTTCTGAGAATGGGATATTCTGGCCCTTTGGGGGATACTCAGAGACGCAAGGGGTTCTTGCTAAACCAATGGCGCTTTCTCATGCACGTGATGATCGTGTGTATGTCGGGGAGAAAGGCTGGTACAGACGGGATGGGCGCGACCATGCAGTTGGCGATGACTGCACTGACTTACAATAAGCGTTACAGCTTTAGTCAGATGGTATTTTACGAGATAGATCGTCAGAGAAGAGCAGTGGCGCGTGAGAGATTTCTTATGTATCCAAGATTCCTACAAATGATCTTGAATCATGTTGCTCCCACGTTACCTCAGCGCCGACCAATTAGATACGTGGAAAGTGTAAGTAAAAGGATCTTCGCTCAGTGTAGATCATCGAGTGCAAGAAGCAAGCCTGAGCTCCGTCCTCGACATACTCCATTATTCGGGTACTTAGTCAACCCAGAGTATGTTCCAGCTCGAGGGGACGAGTTTCGGATCCGGCACCACAACAGGCTGGAGCACCTCAAGCTATACCTGCTCCTGTTGTGTCACCGGAGGAGACTGTAGACCTTGATGAAGCGTTTGGTGGTCAAGGCTTCTTTGATATGGAACGTGTTGATCCAGAGGAAAATGTGCAAGTCTCGGTTGCACAGGTTACTAGTGTGGATGTTGCTAGGGCAGCTACGACGGTGGCTGATTCTGATTCGTCAGATGATGATGTGGCTGAAGCGAGACGAATTTTGGTAATACAAGAACGGATTCATGGGAAGAGGAAGAGAATCGATGATGAAAGTGAGTCAAACTTTGAGGAAGAAGTACATCAGTTGGTCCGTAGATCAAGAAGGGAACGGACAGGTGCAGGTTCGGGAGCTGGTGAGAGCTCAAGGGTGGTACGTTTCACTCCACCCGCACTGTCCGGTATGACTATAGTCCCTACATCATTGCCTGTTACAGGGACAAGCGCCACAGATGTTCCCGTGGTGGCTACTTCATCCTCGTTTGGCATCCCACCCACTTCATTCCAGCTTTCGACTCTGGAGATTGTATCTTTGCCACCTCCAACTCTTACTCCAACGGAGGTCGTGGCAAGATTTATTGAGTCGACAGTGGTAGCTACTGCAGGGTTGTCAGTTACGATACCACCTGCGGTTACGTTTACGCCTACTTCTGAGGTCCCAGTTACATTGGAAATCCCTCCTCAGTACACTCAAGATATATCGCATCTGAGGTTTGATTTCGATGCAACCTTATCCGACTCGGAACGAATAGCAGCGCTTGAAAGGGTCGTGGCAGAACAATCAAGGGTAAATCTTATCCAGACCCATGCTATTCAGCGCCTCGTTGTAGAGAATCAGATACAGTCGTCCCTGCTGATCGAACATGGAAAAATAATTGATACTTTGAAACAGTTCTTGGCATCTCAGGGGGAGACGAGCTGTAAGGGTGATGAGCTGAGGACGAAGAAGCGTAATGATCGAGACGATGATCCCAATGCATCGAAAGGTGCAGGTGGAGAGTTGCCAAGAACTGAACAAGCTCTTGGGACTTCCACATCTCAGGGGGAGTCAACAAGTGCAGTTGGCGGTTCGGGTGATGATGTGGTGGTCGTGGATGCTGAGATGGTGTATGATGATATTGTAGGTGATGAGGATGTGTTACCGGTTGATGAGATAGAGAAGATTGGGGCAGAGATTGTTATTGATAATGAGATTGAAGAGGGAGAGATTGTAGAGGAGAACATTAAGCACGAGATTCCAGAAGTTGATAAGGCAGATATAGGTCAAGATATGGGAAGCGATGAGACAGAATGGGAAGAGCAGCCAAGATGGAAAGAAGGCTACGCTCAGTGGTTCGTAAAGACGAAGAAACCGGCGGTCCCTACTATGTTCAAGAAAAGTTACAACATCAGGGGTTATGCTGAATCGAAAAAGGGGATTATATGTTGGTTATATGATGGGCAGTTGAGGCTCTTTGTGATTAAAAGGTATGATGGGGTTCAGTACTTCAAAAGGTTGTTGAGATCGTTGAATACTTTGCCTGAGTGTGAAGTGAAGGACTTAGCCAGATTGGGGTTAATAAACAGGAGTGATGATAACATGGCTAGGGTCATTGGAAAGATTGTCTGGAAGGAAAGTATAAAGGAGAAAAAGTTTGAGCTTTTGAAACCACAGAAAGGAAAACTTATTGAAGATAAAGATAGAGGGATGAGAGCAGATGGCAAGCCTTGGATGATTATGAAGTATAAGCCGATTCGGTGTTTAAAAGAAGTGCCGATGAAACAAATGCCCAAGGATGTGCTCAAAGATTTGAAGTGGTGGTATGTTGATTGTGAAACAGCTGAAGCAGTAATGGAGGATGAAGATGAACAAGAGCTGCTGAGAGTGTATGATCCGATGCACTTGGTGAATTTGTCTCAAGCTGATCTGCAGGTGCTGAACGAGAAGAAAATATTTTATATTCCTGCTTGGAAAGAAGAAGCGAAGAAATATCAAAGAGTTGTTTCGGTTTGTGTACGAGAAGGAGTTCATGCTTGAAGATGAAAGATACAAGATTGTTGAAGATTACAAGACACGTGCTTGAAGATAGAGATATGAAGCAACTGCCAAGGGGGAGTCTGTTGGTACATGATGTCAATAGTTCAGTATATAGTGTCTGTAATCGAGTTAGTTGGATTTGTGATTTGGATGTAAGCGAAGTTCTCACAAGTTCGCTGATATAGGCGAACTTGTGGAACAAGCGAAGTTAGGGACAACTTCTCCTAAACATGCTAGGCGAAGTTGTCGTGCTTTATAAGCAGCTAGGTTACGGCAGTTTAAGAATATAGAGTTTATAGTTTAGAATCGAATTGTAACGAGTTTACGTGTGTGTGTAACCGGTGATCAGTGAATCACGTGTTTCCAGTTGCAATACAACGTGTCTTTGTTTATTGTAACGTGTGTTTGATCGTGTTAACGTGTATCGTCTTCTACGCTCGTAACGTCTTACGTAGGGATTCCGCACCTACGTAGAACGAGATATTCCGTGTAGATCCGGCTGGGAACCTACAGTATTCACAACTGTCCAATTTTTTTGCTATTTACGGGTCTAATGGTGATGGTACATTTAACCAAGATGAGGTTAATTACGGTTATACTAGTTCTCATTGAAAGACAAAGCAAAACATTGATTTAACTCGTTACCGATGTATGGTATCAGAAACTGGGCCGAGATGCAGCAGGTGTTCCTAAATAAGTATTATTCAAAGTCAAAGATAATTGAGGCTCGAATGGAGGTTCACCATTTTCCGCAGTTATCGAGCGAGCTGTTTCACGAGATGTTTACCCGTTTCAAAGCGATGATTAGAAATTGCCCGCACCATCAGATAGAGTTATGGGAATTAGTGAAGTGTTTTGTTGACGGGTTAACATATGAAGACGGAAAGCATTTAAAAGCCTTTTGTAATGGTCAACTGTTAAACTAACCGGAAGAAGACGACTGGGATTTTCTTGAGTTTATGTGTGAAGATGCTAAGTCATAAGCAGTTGTAGAAAGAAGAAGAAAACACTCGACTACCCGATCAGTATAATCAAAATCAAGTGAATTTGAAAGGATAGCAGAGTTAGAATGAGAACTGGCATTGTTGAAGAAAGATAAGGGTAAAAAGGAGGTAGGTAAAGTCGGGGTAAAGTTTTCGGTTTGTGAAGATTGTGGGAACTTGGGCACAAAGCAGATGATTCCCCGAGTATAAAGACAAGGAGGATCCCGAAGAGGTTAATTATGTTTATTGGAATTCCAAAAGTCAGGGGTTCAATTTATACACATACCACCCCGACTTGAGAAATCACCCAAATTTTCTGGGGTCAAACCAGATTAGACGGCAGGGTAGTTACCGACAGGGTGGTTATCGGCAGGGTTCATATAATCTGAACAGCTGTCAGGGCTAAAACAGATATGGTAATCGGGGTGGTAATTCATCGGGTGGACAGAATCAAGACCAATAGAAAGGGTCCTCGAGTAATTCAGACGAGTCTTTGCACTCAAAATTGGATGTTTTGCTAAAGCTAATGACAGAAAATCAGAAAGACACTTACAGACAGTTTGAGTTAAGAGATAAATCTTCAGAAGCGATGGCAAAGCAGTTTGGTCAGCAAGCCTCTGATATGGCTGAATTGCATAAAAATGTGGGCCGGCTTCCTAGTGACACCACAACCAACCCACAATATTACTGTTCAAGCTCAAAAAAGGGAAATAATGTGCACATCAATACGGTAAGTCTTTTACCTAATTTTGAAATTTCTAGTGTTGAAGTTGATTCACCACCACAGTTTGTTGAGGGAGTGGTGGAAGATGTTAGTGATGAGAGTGACTATCTCGGTCAAAATGAAACAATCTTCCAAAATGAATCAGAACTAAAACAAATGAAATGTCTTTTTGTGAATATTGCACTTGTGAAATATGTTTAAATGGTAAATTGACCAACATGAGAGATGAGGAGGTGGAGAATAATACCACCTCAAGTAAACTCCAAGACCCAGGATTGTCGCTTTTATCAATTCAAATTGGGGAAAAAATTGACCGGGCACTTCTAGATCTTGGAGCATGTGTTAGTATCATGGCAGGTAATTTATATGATCCGTATGAATTTGTCCCGTTAGAAAGGGTAAACACCATTGTGGTGTTGGCGGATCAAACTCATACACTCCCTTGGGGTATGGTGACTAATGCAATGATTCGGGTGGGGGAATTATGCTACCCGGTTGACTTTCTTGTACTTGACTATGCTAAACATGTGAATAATACACAACCGCAAGTCATATTGGGTAGGCCATTCCTTGCCACAACACATGCGATAATTGATTGTGCGGAGATGGTTTTGGGAATCAAGTGTGGAGACCGTGATTAACAATTATCATTGTTTGAAAATGGTACTAATCCTCTTATTGACAAGTGTGTATCCTTAGACAAGGATCACACTATAGTGGAATGTTTTGTGATTGACAGGTCAGTTCAGAAGAAGGGATTTGAGAAACAACAAAGTGAGAAGGTGGTAGAGAAAGGTATTCGACCAAGGAAGAAGAAGGTGAGACATCCACCCAACCAAAATGATCAAGAATAGAGATTGAGAATGTTCGGGCCAGCTCCTGATCTAACGGAAGACTAGCAGCAATCGATTGAAAAAAAGCGTGCTTATAATGAGAAGGTTGCACGGGAGCGGGCCAGACGGCCACCTTGAATGCCATAAAAGTTTCAAAATGGTGGTACTTGTGTATTTTGTATATTTTAGTTTGCATTTTGTTTTAGTTTTTATTGGTACTAATCGTATTTCAAGTGTACCATCATAGAAAAAGCTAAGTGTGGGATACCGCACAGGAAAAATTGGGATTTTGATGTGTTCGGTAAAGTTTTTGGCAGAATACAAGGTTTCAATTATGTGACCCAGAGTGCTTTCGTGTTCATTTTGTTGTGGTTAATCCAGGTACGTGTATATTTTATGTATTTGGAACTTTGCGGCTGTAGTTCACTATAAACCCTCACGAGACCTCACTCGTCCACCGGCTACCGGGAGATTTAAAGTGTTTGTTGCATACGCTAAATGCAATCGTGATTCCTACAAAAGTGAGTTAAGTATTTTAACATTTTAAACTTATTTAACAAAATTTATTATAAAACTAACTAATTCGACTCAGTAATCGTCTTATAAATTAATAAAAACTCATTTTTTCAAAATTCTTAAAAGACCTATATCTTACACTTGTGAGAAGCTTGCTTCTACACGTTTCAAGATTTTGCAGATTCGGTTATGGTATTTAGGGAGACGAGTGTCCACGAGAGTTTACGAGCCACGTTGAGCATGCATTGTCATTCATATTAGGTGATTTCGGTTTCATAATTTATTTTGTTATTTAAGTTTAAGTGTTAAAAGTGTAATTGTATATTTTAGTGTCAGAACCATCGCATTAGAGCCCCGGTTTTAAAATTGTTAAACAATCAATTTCAACCTCATCCTCCAAATGTTCTTTAAACGAATCATATATTTTTTTTTAACATTGAGGACAATGTCAACATCAAGTGTAGGGATGGGGGAACATTGAAATTTCTAGCCCGATAGTACCTCGAAGAGTATTCGGAAACCAAAATTGTTAACTGTTAATTATTGTCATTAATTCCAAGTTATAGGTTTATGTTCATGGTTTGTTTTTCAGTTTCTCGATAGTTTTCCTAAAAAATTTTCAAAAAGAGAAGTTGCAACTAGGGTCTTCTAGGCGGGGATAATGAGTCAAGGGGACGGGTATACAGGTTTCATATAGGCACCCATATTTCCAGACATATTATGAGATAGCCATGTACTTAATACACATATTAAATAATAAATATAAATCATGTCTTATCAATTATTGAGGGTGACCGGTATGTTTAATAGAATTAGAACTTGCTTTTCATATGCTTATTGACATCTTAATACCACCATATGTATGGAGGTTTGGACTTTAGGAAACCCATATATATATTTCCACCATGAAATAAATTCCTTACCCGACATTATCCCCCTAGGAGCCCGTTTGGACCATATTACTTTTCATTTTCTAAACCAAACATTACACACCATTTCAGTCTTGGCCTTTATTTTATTTTAACCTTGTGTGATGAAATCCAGTTCAATATATAGTTGTATATAGTCAAAGAGTTGTAAATATGTGAATGCCATAGTTGTATATATTTGTTTCAGTGTATTTATTTTTTTATTAGTTTGGTAAAAAACAAAAAACAAAAAAAAACATAAAGAAGTTTGTTCAGTCGTTGTAAATAGCAGTTTGTTTGTATTTAATTGTGTATTTGTAAAACTGGGTTTCAACCACCTTAGTCACTAAATATGCCTAATCCACACCCAAACCTAAGCCTCAACAAAACCCTTAGTCCGAGTATTTATGCAACCAGTGGGTAATGGGTGGAGATATGACTGACATGCAATCTTATTAAGTTGTGGTTCATATTTGGTATTTGAGGGTAGAGACATATACTAGCACATCTTTTGCTAGTCCAGATATTAAACCGAGAGGAGTGTCGATAGTGTGAGGGGTATGAACATCTATTTTTTTAGCATCATTTAAATATATTTGTGGATTGTCAATATAGAAAGATTCAGTCTGGGAATCTAGGTATGACCTTAAACCTTACTAGTATTAATGGTGATAATTGACATAACTATGACGGAGGTTGATGTTTACTTTAGAGTTTGCTTGAGGGCAAACAAAAGATAGGTGTGGGGATGTGATGGTCGAGTAATTTATATATATATATATATATATATATATATATATATATATATATATATATATATATATATATATATATATATATAGTGTGTTATTTGTGTAGTTTTATTGAGTATATTGTTAGAACTTTGGTACTTCATACGTGCTTTTGTATTTCAGATAATTGATCGTTAAAGATGCTAAATGGGAGACTTGTACGAGCATGGAATGATATCTTGGGAAGACCGGAGCATAAATTGGAGTCTTGGAAAGTGTTAGAAGGACTCAGAGAGTTTGGATGAGAAACATAAAGCTGATGCTAAAACTCAACAAGACGTGTTGATAAAAAGCGACCAAGAAGTAAAACGAGCATATCCTAGGCTAGAAATGAGTTGTGGGCCCATAATATATGAAATTCGGGTTTCTCAATGAGAGGAATCTAAATATGAGGTCTTCTTAGGTTGCGGCACGCGCCGGCATCTGGCTACGACCATCGCGATACGCGATGGACATAAGAAACGTGAAAATTTGGGTTTTGACCTATATCTTCTATTTTACGAACCGTAATAAGATATTCGACTTCCAGCAGCTGTTAGGAGATTTTGGGTGAATTCTAGGGCTACCAATCAGACCCATCGATGACAATTCTCGGCTAGTCTTCTCGAATCATACCCGGGATGTAGAGTATTGTATTTTATAGTTTTTCTCATGTCTTAAGAATGAATGATTTGTAATTGTTTATGATTAATCTATGAGTATTTATGTTTGGTATTACTATGCACTCGGTCATTTTAGGTTTAATTCGATCAGAACGATTAGTTTTCCAGTTGCTGATAATTGATTATAGGGTTTTTTTGACTAGTTTGAATATGATAAAGCATACAATTACCCTTAGTTGAGTCACACTAGCGGGGACTGTTTGATAACTAGTGTCGTGTGTTAGCGATTGTTAATGCCTAAGGTTTGCCTAGTTAATCTTTCTGATTTAATCTTTAACAAATAATTTGTTAAGTGAACATGTGATTACTATATATTTTCTTACTTGAAACCTGGGTGTGATTTGTCTTTGTTAATTGTTTGAAAGTTGTTTAATTGGTTGCTTAATATTAGAACCAAAATTTGTTTGCTTGTGTGATCAGCACTATTAATTGTTACTTCATAATATTAGAAATTGGTTACACATTACACTGACCACATACTCCTCGTGGTTCGACACAGTGCTTACCCTAGCTTACTTAGGTGATTAGGGACTTGATTTAATTTTTTTTTACCAGATAGCGATAGTCTAGCATCATCCGCTAGCTTGGCTCAAGTTAAAGTAGTTGAAGAGGAAAATCAAACTGAAGAGAAGGTGAAAGAGCTTCGTTTCACATTCATGGTATCTTCCTACCCCCAGCTCCAAATAGGTAAATTCTACACTATGCTCTAGAGCATGCATTGCTAAAGTAGGCATGTATAGAAGTCACTATGTTAACATTCTTACGGAGACAGAAGATGTTAAACGTGCTAACTACACCTTTAAGGCAAATGGAAAATTTTCGAAAGAGAAAATAGATGCCCATTTAAAATATGTTACTAAACTTAAAGAAGATCTAAGTAGGCAAGGTTGTATTTATCTTGACGCCAAAAGTAGGATATCTAAATTAACTGCTGAGATAGACGCATCAAAAATAGAAATAGTCAAAATAAACGCCGAATTTAAAAACACTTTTTTCAGTTTTAATAAATTTGATGTTTCTAGTGATGTAGTTGAGAATATTATTGAGAAGCAACTAAAATATAAGGATCAAAAGGTTGAGGGTTTGGGTTTTAGTAATGTGCCTCCTTCTTTTAATTATAACTACACTTAATCTTGTAGCTAAAGAGGAAGAAGAGATTGAGGAGCACATGATTTATGGTAAAAAGGTGATTAATGAGACCATTGGTACATGTTCTATCAAACCAACTAAACATGTATGTAAATGTGTAGACAATTTTGATACTTCTACTTCATGTGTAGAAAAACGTAAGATTTAGAATTGTGGTAGTGAAAATGATGACATGAAGGGTTGTCTACGAAAATAAAAATGATTATAATTTTCATTAAACAAAGAAAAACTTGAAACTTTGAAAAGGCCAAGTTCAATTATTGCACGTGTTGGTGTGAAAAATGTTTTCGTAAAGCTTGTTGGTGATGGAAAATGTGAAAAATATGCATTTAATTGTTCTAAGAAAGAGTTTTGAAAGATGAAAGAAACCCATAGAAAGGACAATAAATCTAAGAGTGTTAACTATTCACCTGGTGCTCCTTATGTTAAAATGCAAATGTGTTATCATCGTGGCACTCAGGGTCACATGGCAAGAACTGTGTTCATCATTTATGTACCCTGTTATACGAAAGATCAAAGGGCAACATTAAAAGAAAGGTCTATTTCTAATCCAATGAAGAAGAAATCACCTAAGACAACAAAGAATGTTAATTCCATGGTTAAACCTTATGTTGTTGACTGGAACTTAGCCAAGAAAAATCAAAGAATGAAGTTGCGCTTCGTATGTGGGGATGGTGGACATCTGGCGAAGGAGTGTCCCTGCTGTATAGTGAAAAAACATATTATTCAAGTGAAGGGTAAACAATTTGAAAAGAATCTGTTGGTTAAACAAAAGGTTTATTATACAAAACCACAAGTATTTGTAGTACGAGTCACAGATACTCAAGGATTCAAGGTCAACTTGACAGTTTGCAGTTAAGTGATTTTAAAACTAGCAAAAAGAAAATGAATTTTTTAAAACCAAACAACGTTGAGAGTTTTGATTCAACACGTTCATCTCCAAAGTCTGTTCTTTCATGTTTTGTTAAACCAAAAAATATTTGGAAACTTAAAACTCAATAAACAGAACCTGTAAAACCAAATGCGTCTATTAACGATGGAAAAGACATGAGTTGGCATGAGGTCACGTATGTTGACGCTGAAGAGAACCCCAAGATATTCATGACTTGGGTTCTTATGCTCAACTGATCCCGCTATGCGTGCAGGAACAACCACACAATTAAATGTTTATTAATATTAAACGGGTTGTTCCAGGCACAAGACAGGACAAATATCCATTATTTAAGATTTCAAAACCATAAGATGGAATATTTGTTGCCGGATTGGGAATTAAGGGTGAAGAATGTTTTATTTGCTCTCTAAGTTTGCTAGAACAATCAGGGAATACATTTTATACTAAAAGTTTGTTCCAGACATTCAACTCTCAAAGGTGTTGCAACAATCTCAAAGATCAAGCTTGTTTTTAAGGAGAGTTTCACACAAATAGGGAAAATGATGTCTTGAAGATATAAGGTAATTGTATCACCATGGTATGGAAGATTGATCAGTGAAATACTAAATTTTTATTTAAATTCTGTAAATAAAATTATTTTGTTTTATTTGTTTTCAATTTATGCACAAATTTTTTTTTTGGGGGGGGGGGATTTAAAAATTTTAAAAATTAAAAAATTTATTAATAATAAAAAAAATATTTTCAATTAAAGTGTGTTTTGTTTAAAAAAATAAAAATGACTTGAATGTACATGAGAAATAATAGTACATCAACTAGCTTATTAACACATCAGTGTGTGTCTTATTTTGCTTTTTTGGAAAATATAAAAATACAAAAATAGAGTCATGTATTATTTTTTTGATGCATTTAATTGGAAACGATATGAACTTTTGTGTTAACGGTAGGATCAACACATGTAAGATATTGTAGCTGAAACGCATAGACTCTGTAATCCATGTTTTGGTGGAATAAACCCTTAAGAATGAAAAGTCGGTTTAACCATTGACTTGTCTGTAACTAATGAACATGTTCTAAGAGGAACACATCTTAGGATTTTGTTAACTTAACTAAGTTTTGCGTAAAGACCAAGATGAAAGGTCGAGTCATACTCAAGCCTCGTGTCATGTGATCTCAAATCTTAAAACCTACTTTTTGTGTACGAACTTAATATATATAAATCCTATGTATATGTATTTATACCCCACGAATCTCCGTACTTTGTTGCGGGATAACGCATACCTGAAAGTTGATACTAGCGGAAGACAATTTTGCTCGGCGTTTTGTTGCGCTGTGGCGCAGACCTGAGCCTTGAAGCAATCTGTAAGTTTGTCCAACATGGTGAAACTTTTGAAAGTGTCAAACTATCTAAGAGGCACAAGCCTTAAAGAAATTTCAATGCAAATAAAGCCAAACGGCAAATAGCAAATTGCTTAAGCAATAGTTGTATATGTGTCTAGTTAAATCGCTATGAAGGAAACTATTGTCGGTCAATCTTGATATCCAAGCAACGGCGTGCACTTGAAAGAGAGGAATCGTGACTGTGAGGGGACTCAAGGACCAAATAGAGTTTGTGGGTTGTATAATGAGTCAAGCTAATTTTGATCACGTGGTAAAAGGTTTAAATCATGTTAGGGTCACTTGATCCGATAGAACTGTTGATGAAACTAGGCGAAGTGGTTTCATGACTTTTAAGTGGTGATCCCACTAGATCATATGAACCTAAATTGTGTACGGTCTTATCTCTCTAAGTAAGTATTACGAGCATGAATTTAAGTTGACGACAATACCGAAAATGGACCAGATCTAGCTTACTAAGTGTGTGCTGAAAAATGTTCTTTGGTCGGTCTTAGAATGATTTGATCACAACTTCTTTGCAAAAGTTGTATTCTGAGTGTGTATTAAACTTAATATGTGATATAGTTTGTTAAGCTGATATGATATCATTTTAAGTCTTTTCAAGAAGATCACTATAAAAATTAATATAAAAAATTAGAAAAATCAAAAATATAAAGATATGTTTATTTATTTTGTTAAAAAAAATTAATTATTTTTGATTGAATATCAAAGTTGATTATTCTTTCAAGACTGATTCCTTACAAAAGAAGCATTTGAAGTATCTGAAGTTCAAGATTGGATTATGCAATCAAAAAGGGGGAGATGGTAGAGTACTGGATACAGATGGTGAAGTTTTTGATCATTTTCAAGTAAAGATTCTAAAGTTTTTGATAGCATCAGTCTAAGGGGGAGATTGTTGGGTCATAAATTGGTGAGACTGATGCGTATCAAACGAACAACAACATGATCAAGTCGAAAGAAGCATGACGAGTTGAAACGGTGCACGTGGCTAATATTGAATATGGATTCGGTTATGTGAATGTCGAATATTGTTTGGGCCTAGTAATATCATTTATGGGCTTAGCCTTCGGGCCTTTGTTCATGCTTACTATATAAAGTATTATATGATTCATTACTTGGTTAGCACTCATAATAGAAAATTTCAGACGTCATAGAAGAGCCATTCTAGAGAAGTCGATTTCTCTTAAAACACTTATGTACCAGACGTTTATGATATAATATAATCGTGTGCATTTAAGTGTTAATTACATGTTCTTGTTCATCATATTCATTTATTATTATTGTTCATCTACCGTTCTTAAATCGCCACAATCACTAGATTCCGCCTACTGTTTATGGTTAATCGATGCCATAGTTGTCAAGATTCGATTAGGGACGACTTACATTTACGTTGTGTTGGAAATCTTGTATAATAGAATCAGAAAATAAGAATAGAAATAATCAAGAAACGGTGAACCGGGCTTGTGTTTGACACAATTCCCTTAAACAGATTCGCGGTCTGTTCCCAGGGTACTCCGGTTCGAAGCAGAAGCGTAGTACTGCCGGACTATCACTTGCCCGAAACGAAATCGGAAATAACACTGTTGCAGTAGGAAGAAGATGAAGTGTGTATGTTGGTGTATTTTCGGTGTGTGTCAACTCAAGAGATGGTCCGTTTATATAACCATAGAATCATAATCAATAATGATAATGGCCATTAAATATCAAATAATGGCCATTAGTGCATTACAAAACCGAAATTAATAACTATTCTCATAATGATCATTAATAATAATAATAATAATAATAATAATAATAATAATGGTCATTAGTGCAGAGTTGAAACCGAAAATAATAATCATCATCATAATGATCATTAATAAAATTGACCAACAATTTCAGTTTATGAAATAAATCTCAAATGAATTCGAATCTCAAACGAATTCAAAAGTGTCCTCACGTGAGCCCGGGTTTTAATTGAGACTTCATTCACACATTTTACTTAAAACTTCCAACACGTTGCTCCTTAAGTGAAGAATGACCTGATTATTTCTTTAACTAAAGATCTACAAAGGGTGGGTGGCGTGTAGTTTATTATCCGAAACATCAAACCAAATACATGCTACTATAGAAATCTACTTAAAAATCTCATCATGTGGTGTTCAAATTCAAATTAATAGAAGCAACAAGTTATACTAACCGACCATGGAAGGTTGTCATACCAATTTGACCCATCAGATCTATTAATGCAGCCACCGTATGTTGCAAATACAATATATGCAATGAAGATTAAGAGTTGCTCTTGCATAATTTGCAACCAAATTTCACCTATGTCATATACCTTAAATATTGGGTAAAGATGAGGGGCATGTTGGTAGTTTTTAGTGTTATCAATGTGTATTTTAGTATATTGGATTAACTTCTTGATCAAGGAAATAACTCTAGAGATTAAACGATTTGGGTGACGTGGGAGTGCGGACTCGATTTAGTTCTAACAGTTATTTGAGATTATTATATAAATAATCAACTTGGTCCATATGTAAATAATTCTGTGAGCTTGTAAGTAACAATTATAATTATTGGACTTGTAATTAGTTATTTTGGGCCTACACTAAATGCATGTGAGGTTTTGGCCAGGAATGTCTTGGTACGATTTTTAACTAGAACTCGCTGGATCTCAACAGAAAATAGAACGGACGGTTAGTCGGTTACCAGACTCTATTCTTGATGGTCCTCACAGCAACATCAAAATCGAATTCTAATAATGAGAATATTTGTCTTATCCGATAAATCATTTGTGTGTAACCTGTAAAATAGGTTTATCTGGGAGTTCTCATATTAATCAGAGATTAATTTAGGCCACTGATTATTTATGAAGTTTGAAATCAAGATCATAGGTTTGAATATTTAATCAAATTTATCATTCAGGTACGCAATTAACACCACAGGGCAAACATTGAAAGTAGGGCTATTAATTTATGACATGGACTTATTAACACGACACGGCATGACATGGGTTTTAACATGTTTAAGTTTAAACTTAACAGGTTTCGTGTATTAAACATGTCGACATGTTTAATTTTTAAATTCGTGTCTTAACAGTTTAAAAACATGATAACATATTGGTAACATATGTAGATTTTTTACTTTAAAAGTATATAAATAAAAAAATACTCCAAAAGTGCTAAACCAAAAGTCATACTGGCATACAACATCTCACTCATGCCTGTCAAAACCGGATATTATATTTCAATGGATGTTATGATTTCTTCTATGGTTTTTTGTTTCAAGTATGTTATAGATTTGTGGTTTTTTCTGAATGTGATTTGTGGTTTTTTGTTTCAAATATGTTATGAATTATGTATTAATTAAGACTTTTATGCTCGTTTTGAAAATTTTTGTTTCATTGCATATGTATTATTTATTGTGTCTTAAACATGTTTATTAACAGGTCTTAATAGGTTAACCTGTTACTAAAGAAGCCCATATTTATGTTTGAAAAAAGTACACAGCTATTAACCACATGCATAAAAGACTGGTTTGCCCTCGTTAATTTATTAACCACGTACATGAACTATTGTACATAAAACATTAAAGCTCGTGCTTCTTAATTCTAAGGTGGTCATAACTCTTGCATTATAATATAGTATGAACTAACTAGGATAGAGTGTGTGATACATGTAGGGGTGTCCAAAATACCAGAACCCGATTAACCCGACCCAAACCCGAATAAGCTAATTAGGGTCGGGTTAAATAGAGTCAAAAAGTATTAATCGGGTTATTCATGTTGACCCGAATAAACCGAATTGTTAATAGGGTCAGGTTTCGGGTTTATTTTTGGAAAATTATCGGGTTTCGGGTTAATCCGAATAACCCGATTAGTGATGATACTTTACTTCAAATACAATCATGAAAGTGTGAAATAAGCATTAAAATGTCAATACTGAAAGTTTTTTAGAGAAGTTAATTATTCTTCTACTTGTTCATGAAGCGTTAGACTGGAAGTTCTTTCAAAATTAACGGACGAACATGAACAAATGTTTCACTCGTTCATCTATGTTCTTGAACACTCGTTTATGATCATTCATTTAAGCTTGTTTATGTTCTTTCAAGTTCGTTCACATATTAATAGAAAATTATTAAATATTATTTGCATTTAGAAATTATATCACCATAGTATGTTTATATTTGTGTTCATTTAAATACGTTCATTTATGTTAATTTATGTATGTTTGTGTTCGTTAATGTATGTACATGTTCCTTCAAGTTCGTTTATCTTTGTTTAATTGTGTTCATTTATGTTCGTAAACTGTTCGTTTAGATTTAAAATGAGCGATCATAAAAAAACACGAACATGTTCATTTTTTAACGAACGAACATGAACACAAATATTAGTTTGATTAAGTGTTCGTGATCGTATTTGTTTAAAGTTAAACGAACAAACACATGCATGCATTTGATCGTATATGTAATTATAAGATAATTACTTGTCAAATAAATTGAAAATTGAGTGGAATGAGAAATTTTGCAACCCACGAGTTACAAACATAAAAATCAACTTCAAATTATAAAATAACATGGTCAACCCGATTAACCCGACTAACCCAACCCGACTAACCCGAAACCCGAATAACCCGAACCCGACTAACCCGAACCTTAATAGGGTCGGGTTTCGGGTTAGATATTTTTTAAGAAAAACCCGACTAACCCGAAACCCGATCAGGTTGACCCAATGAACACCCCTAGATACATGGGTGGTTAAAAGAAATAAAACAAAAAAGTTAAATTTAATAATATACATAATTACATATATTATGGATCACAATATATAAATAGTTTCCTAAAATGCAGAGATTAGTAATGACAATTTGTATTTGTATTATAAAAGAAGGGTAAAGTTAAAATACAAAGGACAACGAAAAAAGACACAATGATAAGCGAAAAGACACAATGGTGTGCGAAAAGACACAATGAAGAAAAAAACACAATGACGAAAAAAGACACAATGATAAGCGAAAAGACACAATGGTGTGCGAAAAGACACAATGAAGAAAAAAGACACAACGATAAGCAAAAAGACACAATTGTGTGCGAAAAGACATAATGGTGTGAGAAAAGAAAAAAGACACAATTATAAGCGAAAAGACACAATGGTGTGCGAAAAGACACAATGGTGTGCGAAAAAAGTCACGATGGTAAGCGAAAAGACACAATGGTGTGCGAAATAACACAATGACGAAAAAAGACACAATGATAAGCGAAAAAACACAATAGTGTGCGAAAAGACACAGTGGTGTGCGAAAAAAGACACAATTATAAGCGAAAAGACACAATGACGAAAAAAGACACAAGGATAAGCGAAAAGACACAATGGTGTGTGAAAAGACACAATGACGAAAAAAGACACAATGATAAGCAAAAAAACACAATGGTGTGCGAAAAAAGACACAATTATAAACGAAAAGACACAATGATGAAAAAAACACAATGATAAGCGAAAATGACACAATGGTGTGCAAAAAGACACAATGACGTGATTTTTGTTTTAAATTTTATATAACAAAAATCATACTCATATTAAAGATAAAAAAACGCTTGTTATTATGGTGAATTTTTATTTTTAAATATCATACGAAAAAGTTATAAACGTTCTAAAATAATAGGGGTATTAACATGTGTCTTGCATGTGGAGAGAGAAAATGTGTACAATTATCTCTATATCCTTTTTCTTTTGGTCCCCACTTGACACATGTCAATTATTTATAGTTTCTCACACTTCTCATTTTTGTTACCCTTTGTAGAATAACTTGACCCTATAAAAGAAATCAAAATAGAATGTTGTGAATCTATACCAATTAAGAAAAAGAGAATCATAACATTAATTCATTTTATTTGAGTTCGTAAGCCACAAACATTTTAAAAGCAATGTAGTGAATTTGATTACTATCAACAACATATTCCTTATTTTATCATTTATGAAGGGAAATTATAAAAATAGAAACATGTACACTCTAATGAAGGTATTATTGAATTACATGTGAAATTATATTGCTTAATAGTATAAAGATATTTAACAAACATTTAACAAAAAAACAAAAAAATAAAAAAAAAACAGAAAGGAAACAACCAACTTTGGTTTGATTTTCAGCCACACGTGTTAATTTCACGTTAAGAAATGGTCTACGTGGTCAAAAGTAAATGACCCATCATCTTTTAGACATATTACTTGAATTTTTGAAAGTTAGTTACCTTAAAAGAACTTTTGTAACTATTAATAGTTTTTCACTCCTAAAAGTTACAAATTTAAAGCTAAGAGGTGCAACGAACTCTTAAGCAAACTCCACACAAGTCTGGCAATCAAGAACCTTGATAATAACCTAACACATAAGAATTCAAATAATCAATTTATATAAAGTTAAATCAAGATTAATATTTAATATTTAAGAACTCTCAGTGACCCGTTAATTATTTCTTGACCATTTTTTTGAAAGATAATTATACCAAATAAATAAAGCATTGATTCTGATTAAAAATTGAATATTATTACAATGATAATCTTTTTTGCTGTGTTGTTTAGTTTCTGGTGGTTGTAAGTTGGTGCGAGTTTAGTTTCTAGCTTGCTGGACTCGTTTCATTTTATTAAAATTGTTTAAGAAAAAAAAATTGGTCAACACTTTTTTGCATGTGTTCATATTAGCTTCTCGTATATCTATCTGCCTAGGTGGTTGTCTTGTGCGTTCATGAGTGCCGCGTCACGAGGGGTGTACTTTTAAATTATTATTATTATTATTATTATTATTATTATTATTATTATTATTTACTTTTAATCATATTCTTTACTTATCATTGTCACGGTGACAAAGCCCAAAACGGAAAATGGTCAAATGTGATAATGAGTTCTCACTTAAATTCCACCGAATTGAAAAAGGGTACCCATTATTATTCTCTTTCCTATCATTATATGCTACAAATTAAATACCACTACTTTGCTTAACCATATTCTCGATTGCATAATGTCGATATAATAATACAATCTTTATGTGTTTATTTAATATCTGGAGGCATCTCGGTCGTTACTCGCACACGAACAAGAGGGATTAAACAAATATTAAACGTAGGAAAGATGAGGGGACCAATGCATACTCATATTCTACTATAATTCTTAGTTGTAAAGTATTTGTACAAAACATAATTTACGTGAGATGCATAGTAACACGTGTTTATTTTAAAATTTCTACTTTTAGCAAACTAGGTTTGTATAATCAGCACATTACACGTATCTATTCCATATATAATACATGAATTTAAATGCTTGATTTTGGTAGTTTTACACATTATAATAATAAATCTATACTATTTAATAAATAAAACTTTCTAATATTACATGTTATCATTATGTTGATCCTTACAAAATTTTTCATTCTCTCTCTCATATTAATTACATTTCTCTTTTTAATATTTCATTTTCAATTTTTAATAATTCCATTCTAATTTAAAAGAATTAATACCGTCATAAATATGTTAATTTGTTTAATATAAAATATATTGCATTAGTTATTAATATTAGATTTTTATAAGTAACCAATACGAAACGAGTGGGTTTCTTTAACCGGTTAAAGTATTAAACATTGTTCATGTCAAAACAATTTAATATTAGAATAAGTTTTGGTTCACGAGTTGGTTTAAAAAGTAGTCATTCACAACTAAGTTTTGATATAGAAAATAACAAATAAATAATTTATGATTTATGAATATACTAACAACTTTTTATTTCCAAATTGCGTAATGTGTAATTATTTTATCGTATAATATATCTTTATATATTTGATACATTTTTTTTTTGTATTTCACATTATGTTATTATTTAAAAATAATTACTTATTCTAACCTGTGTGCTACACGGGTAAGTAACCTAGTACATGTATAAAAAGGGGTAAACTTGTTTTTTAAACATAATTCACCTAACTTACTATTTTGGCCCCTCACCTTTAATCATATTATGTTTTTAATTTCAATTTTAAACCAACTTCTCACCTATGGTTTTTAAACGGTCATAACTTTTTACGTTAATATTTTAGTAAAAAAATGTACATCATAAAAACGAGCATTTTAATACTTTTATTTTAGTATGATATTGTTATAATTTTTTCAATAAAAAAATAATATGTTACGTAGGGATGGGGTGTTCATTGACGGGTTTAATAGTTTTTAAGTTAAACTTGTGAGCTCAACCGTTAGTAAAGATTTATTGCCATCCAAAACCAAAGTTGAACCATTAAAAATTGTAACTGAAACCTTTATTAACGATCTAGTTTCAGTTTAATTTCACAGTTGAATCGTTGATAATAGTTTTTTTAAGTTATTAATTTAATTGTACCATCAGCTATAACTAAGCATAAACAAATTATGATAATTGAAAGGATCGTAGAATGAAGAATGATAATTTTAGCCACGTAAATGGTATATATTAATGGAAGACCTAAGATGCGAAAAAATAACAGGAACAAAGATTACAAAAAATCATAATGGAATTTGGTTAATTTAAAGTTTAATAGCCAAGTTTTCTTGTATTAAAAAAGACTTTGTTTAATTATATTATAAGTATATGTAATATATAACAAACATATCTAATACTAAATAAAAAAAGATTAAAATGCATTCAACATTTACAGTCTGGTTTGGTTTCATGTCACTGGTTTCCAGTATAAATCACGAACCAAACCGTTTGCTACGATTGAAAATATTGAAACCGATCAACCAACCAAAGTTACAAAAACCAACCGTGAAACCAATGACCGATTTAAAAAGGTTTCAAGATTTTAAACTGACCATGAATACTCATAATTGTTACGTAATTTACAGAGTATGCGTTCAAACACCCGATGTATCATACGGGCACCCGTATAGTCATTATATTAAGCGCTAATGTAATTTTAATCAACATTCTCTGCTAAAACATACAATATTTGGTCATTTTTCACTCTCAAGCAATCCTCACAATTTAAACCGGCTAAAACCCTAAAATCATTTAAAATCATTTATTTGCTAATTAAGACTATTAAATATTAAATTCACTAACGAAAATAACTAAACAAATATTTAAATTATGACAAACAAGGTAAAGTAATCAATAAGACAACCTAATCAATACAAATACAACATCAAATGTAGTTCACAAAATATATTTTTACTAATTTGTGATTTATTACATTAGTTTTTATTTTTAATTAATTGTTGTAATCGTAATGAATGTAGAACTTAATAATAATCTATAATAATTTTATTGTCTATTGTATAATCTTTATGTTGTCATTTTCTATTATTTTTATTTGTTTATATGTTATTTTTTATGTAACTTGTATAGTTACACTAAATAAAACAACAAATATAGTAATTTATTCGTGTAATATTTATATTTTAATTTTTTAAACGTCTCTTAACAATGTATGTTAATTTTTTTTTTGTGCTTAATTATAAATGTTATTTTATTTTTATCAGTTATTCATATAATTCATGGGTCCCAAACTAATATAATATATTCGAAAATATTATTGGTATTTTTTTTAAGAGGACACATTGTTACCAGAAGTGTTACACACTATTATATATTTATCAGAATGGGATTTGATTTCAGGTCAAAATGGATTTGAGTGAAATTTATTTTAAGTCACAATAGGCCGATACTAAAAGACTAAAAGATACCTGTGTAATATTTTTTAAAGCAATTATACAATATGAACTCTCTATTCACTTATTAAGAATCAAAATACGTAATATGGTATTGTATTATGTATTGCTATAATTTTAACTTATTTTTTATTAAAATAAATTAAATTTTGAGTTTTTAAATTTGTATTGTTTGGTGGTAAGCCAGAAGCCATGGTGGTTGCAGAGGCTGCAGTGGTGGTGGCGGCAACAAAGATGATGATTGACTTTAGTTGGCGACAAACAATGATCGTCGGTGTTGCTTGATCATTTAAATTAATTTAAAGTTAGCAAGTATTTTTAAAGATAACAATTTTAACACATTTTTACTTAATGTGGACCAAAATTGGACTTTTGTATAATTTGAAGAAACCATATCATATTAGGCTGAGGGGTGTGGGGGGGCGCGAGAGGGGGCGTGAGTGGGGGCGCCAGCCAATAATATTGTGACGTGTGGCAGAGAGAGAAACTTGATAAGATGGGTGTTGGTAGTGGTGATAGCGCCCCGGGCCATGGTGTGGAGGGGCGCGAGAGGGGGCGCGAGCGGTTTATGTTTTTATTTTTTTATAAATGTATTAAAAAAACGTATTATTAAAAAAACACATTAATATATAAAAAAAATTAAAGTACTAAAGAAAAACATTATTCTTATTACTCGGCTTCGTCTTCTTCGATCAACCTCTTCCGGATACGTTCCTTTTGTTTTTCCATCAGCATTTGGTCGACCGGATTTAGGTGGCTGAAGTCTCTTGCAAGGAAGTCCAAATCTCTCATTCTTTTTTTTTCCTTTTTGTCAATAGAGACCACCTCCATGGTTTTGTTGAATTTATTGAGGGATTCAACAAGATCGTTGATGTTTACGGCTTCCCCCTCAGCCGGTTTTTTCCCCCTGGCGTCCCTTCCCAATGGCCGCCTCCTCGGCGGTGAAGACGTTTCCTCCCCCGCAACGTTTAGGTCGAATCCAACCCGGCAATCCGACCCGGCGGAAGTGCTGTACGCTCCAGACGAACTAGTTTTAGTCCGTTTCGGCCCTACTTCCGCATCAACGTCCGGCGCCACCAGCTCAACCCACTTAGAACACCTTCTCAACCTCTCCCACACCTTTACATCGTCCCACGTCTTCACCGTCCCATACCTCCGCAGGCACTCCTGCCTCCACTCTTCGACAGTGAAATTATAAACCGCCAAATCGTCACTGCCACTTGGTCTCATACGACCGGCGTTCCTGTTGAACAGATTAGTAAACAAGCCGACAAATTTTCTGATTTCGGTCCACCGACCCGAAATCATATCGGCGGTCCGCTCTGTACTCCCAACGAGCGAATAGAACGTCTCCCTAACCTTTGTCCAAAAGACCTTGCTCTTTTGGTAGTCCGCTGCAAAATGCATAAATAAATTTGTAAGTCATTTAACTTTTTTTGGTAACTTTTTTATTAAAAATCATTTTTAAAAACGTTAAAACAATTACCGCAACGCCGATCCTCAGAAGTGACTATCCAAGCCCGACACAGGGCTTCCTTCTCATCCGATGACCACGGAGTGATTTTCCGTTTCGCCCTTCCGGTCGAAGCCGAACCCGACCAGTCCGTTGCAACTTGTTTTTTCCGGTGGACGCGTCTTCTTTGTCCCGCAGCTTCACCTTCTGGTTCTGGTTCTTGTGTCTCCGGAACTACAAAGTTAGGAGACGGTTGTATGTTGGATGGTTGAAAGCCGGATGGTTGTTGCGACCCCGAATAAAACATCGGTTGGTCCGGTGCCGACCATAAATCGTCGTAACTGTAATCTGATTCTAGGTTTGGGTACCAATTTCCAGCCATGTTTTTAAAAAAAGGTTTGGAAGATGGGGTGATTTCGGGTTTTGGGTGTGGTATGTGATATTGGTTTGGGTTTGATATATGTTTAATACAGAGAAACAAAATCGAGTTGGAAATAGGTTTGATATGGGTGTTGAAATGGGTTTGATATGGGTTTGTTATTATATATAGGAAAAAAAAACGTTTTTTTTTTTAAATAAAACACCCCCCAACGGCTATTCACCCTTTCCAAGAAAACTCTTGCGCCATTCTCAGCCGCTAGCACCCTGGCGCCTGCCTCGTTTTCCGCTCTCGCGCCCCTCTCGCGCCCCTATCGCGCCTCGGTGGTGTGGTGCTCGCGCCCCGGGGCGCGAGCGTCCGGCCTCTTGCGCCCTTCCTAGCGCTCCACACCCCTCAGCCTTAATGTAATCTTTTTATACTCATATTAGCCCTAAACCCGTAGTGTAATCATTTTGTACCCAAATTAATCCATCTGTTGATTAATGGGTCATCATTGCCGGACTTACTTATATGCTTTTGTATTAGTCGTTCTTGTAACATCGTAGCAAGTTTGACACGGTATTATATGCTGGCAACTGTATTATCAAAATATGGCTACAAAAATGATGGTTTTGGTTTTATGCGAAGGTATGACTTTTTGCACAAGTATGATTTTACGCACAAGCTAGACAAATGCAAAAGTATGATTTTATGGCTAGAAGTATGACTTTTTGCACAACTATAAGTCGTGATAAATTCATGGTTAAATCTAAAATTCGTTAAATCTTGTAACTCGTGAAAAGAGTAAAATTACACTTTTTTCCCGAACTTACAATGATAAGATATTATAATATTTAAGTTCTAATATAAAACTTTCATTTTAGATTATATTTATGTAGGATAGAAATCAAAATGAATCCACCAACTAAAGGTATTCAACTAGTATTTTAAGTTCATTATATATAAAATATCCAATTACAATAAAGAGGCAGGTAAGCAGACAACAATTACTGTACTAGGTTATTAACCCGTGTACGACACGAGTGGTAATATTTAAATTTTTGAACAAACACATGTCTTTCGAAAGGACAACATAAGTTGTTATATGTTATTCGAGACGACAACATACTTTAAGTTGTAAATAATATTGGTACGAAAACAAATGATAGTGAAATACAAAGATAAACCCAAATAACATTCAAATTACAATATTTGAAAACATAATCAAAAGTTAAAAATGTAAAATTCATAAGCTACTAAAAAGACTTCATTGGAAACCATATTTACTTTATTTGTAACTTTGTCTTCCTTGTTTAATATAAGAATTTTAACACCACTCTTCGATCTTAATAAAGCTACATAGAGTTGTCGATGAGTAAACACCGGGTGTGTGAGATATATGTCAACTCTCGCTAGAGATTGACCTTGACTTTTGTTAATGGTCATTCCAAACACAGAATACAACTGGAAAAAAGCACATTCTCTTCAATTTAAACAAAAGTTTCTTATCTAAAAGTGTTAGACCATAAATTATATCTCACATTACGAGAATACTAATATCATATCGTATTAAACATTAAAGAAATAATATTAGACATTAAACATAATTCATAATGTATGATTAAATGTGACTTTTGTTATTACATAGTTCAAATAACATTGGTGTTATAGAAAACATAATAGTCAATCATTTAAATTTAAAACTGTTTTGAATTCGAATTTGAAAATCATGTATATTTTAAAAACTGTTTTGAATTCGAACTCGAATTTAAAACTACTTTTGATAATTCTACAATAGTCGATGATATAAATTTAAGTAAACATAATAAATAAATCAATAAAGATGTTATTAAGCTTAGTACCAAATGTTATGAAACTGGATCTCTTAATCTCTTGAAAATAAAAAAAAGTCAACACATTTTCCTGTTTATATATGTAATAATTAAAGGTTTTAATTACAATTAATTTATAAATCGGTGATTTTGCATAATTATGGTAAATTGAATTATATGTATTTGGTAATTAAATGTGATTTTAATCCGGTCATTCAAATGATTATAAATTTTGAGATATTTGATGAAATTAGAAAAGTTAATTTCACCAATTTTATTATAGGAAGTAATTAATTTTAATAAATGACTATCATAATGTCAACTAAGAAAAGTTAGAAAACTATTAAATGATTTAATTATATTCGGAAAGAGCCTTTAAATATAATTTAAATTTGGAAAATAGTAAACTCTAAACTGAAAAGTTATTATCTAGTCATCATAGTAACATTAATTATTAAGTTAAAATTTGAATTTGAAATGAAAATATTTTCAAAAATAGTGAATCAATTTCTAATTTGCCATTAATATTTAATGCTGTTAATTAATAAACATTATATTCATTTTGTTTTGATAATAATAATTAGTAATAACAAAGCATATAAAGAATAATCAATTAAATTTCATTTCCGAATTATATAATAATCAATTGAATTATATAAATTGTGAAAAATAAATAAATACATGAATACTAACAGAAATATACATCAATATTAAACAAAATAAAAGACATCTTATCAAACAATCTTCAATCCATGAAATTAGCTATATCAAGTTGGAGACAATAACCTGAAATGATAAAACTAAATATTAATATTAATGTCACATAATAAATAAATTACAAATTATAGAAGATTTGAATCATGAGAAAAAATGTAAAATTGATGTTAAAATTTGCAACCGAAAATTTGAATCACGTTACCGGAAAAAACGAAATAGTGAAGATCTCCATTGAATCTTCGATTTTGATATATAACCTAAAGAGATTATAAAAAATCATATAATTATTAATATAAATACTAACAAAAACGGAAAACAAAATAATTGTAATTGATATAAAACCTTACCGGAATAATATGATAAGAGTATCAAATAGAGTATGAAATATAAGTCTTTTAACCAATTGATTCAAAATAAGTCAAAGGTTCACAAACTTACAGTCAAAGAAGTTATAGTGACTTAAGTGTTAAGTTTAGAGTTTTCAGCCGGTGCATTGGCACAATAAGAAGAGCATCCGAAACAGCTTGAACACCAGTTTGAATAAACAACCAAAATATTAAAGCATATATTTATTAGAGGCATATAAATGTGGAATATGATTTAATTTATAGTGCTTATCAAATCCAAATACAAAATCATTGATGCTCCTTCTCGAGTCATGGGTATTTTTGAAAGATTAGCTACATAACAAAATGATATCATGTTAAATATTCATAATAATTTTAATAATATATTTTACATAAATCTAAAACTAATTTTAATAATATCATCTGACAGTAAAACACCAAAATTTAATATTATTATAACCTAAATAGAGTTAAATCTTCCATTTAAATTATCATAACTAACCTTATTGTTCGTTGCCTTGATACAATTCATCCTACATGACTTAGAAATAATTTTCGTTTTTCCTCTTTCCTAGAAAACCATATGAGAACAATAACACTTTTAACTCAAAAAACCAAATAATAAAATGGAAGATATAAACACAAGAAAAAATATAAACCTTAGAAACAAAGATAATCGTTTTTGCTTGGTGGTGGTGTGATAGTGTAAGGCCCCGAACCCGGTAGCCCTACTTTAACGTTGGATTTACTCATAAACACAGTTCTACAATCAGAGTTAATTAAAACTTTTCGCGGAAACGTTAACTTCAATCGTTAGCTACAAAACATTTAATCTTTTCTTTTAAACCGTAACATAAAACATCATATTTAAAACATCATTTCTTCCATCTTCATATGCCAGTCGTTCAATCCATGCCATGTGCCACCTCATGCTAGCTCTTTAGTCTGATCACCTGCGTGCATACTAAAAGTCAGCTACGCTAAGTGAGTTCTAGTTAATCAGGCGACATACAATACATACACATATCATACATACATACATACATATCCGAAGATCCATATCCATACTTAACCAGTTACCTTCCCAACATACATTCATGCATACATACTCTTACCTACCTCAGTCTACCGAGAGTATGTTAATAGTCCGCCATCTATACCTATACTCAAGGTCGTGAACACGAAAAAGGTCCGCAGTCCTTACCTATGTTCACCATTTATGGTACGTGCAAGGTCCGCAGTCCTTCCCTATACCATCCTACATCCACAACACGTACAAGGTCCACAGTCCTTCCCTATGTTGCAACCTAGTTCATAGCACATACGAGGTCCGCAGCCCTCCCCTATGCTACCACAACACAAATACAATTACAGCACGCATAAGGTCCACAGTCCTTTCCTATGCTGACACCTATATACAATACGTATAAGGTCCAAAGTCCTTATCTACGTTCACCAATTATCTATAACACGTATAAGGCTCGCCGTCCTTAACTATGCCATCACCTGTCAAGTCTATGTCTAACAGAAGTTAGAGAGATTTACCATCCTAACTCTCTATGTCGGACGTAGAACTCACATGCCTTTCATGTACTTGTACACACATACTTCACATATACATTAAGTACATTATAGCATAAGAACACTTTAGGCGTTCTTCACATCATTCATTTAACAGTCATACCCCTTGTCGATACGTGCAATATCCGAAGATCGTTCACGCCCCGACAAGTGTTCATTTATAATGTTCATACATCATCCATACGTTACATATAACATTCATATCTTTATTCTAACCTGACAGTACGCGTAATATCCGAAGATCATTCGGGTATCGACAAGCAATCATTCTTACCTTTCACATATATCACATATGGCATACACTTATCACTTAGGATAAGTGTATTAATAATTCACATCGAGTATGCACACAACCCGAAAACATAACAAGGAAGTGGGGCTATAAACTCACCTGAATCCTGTTTCGTTCTCCGTTTATAGTTAATCCATTCTTTAGTTGAGCTCTGCTAAGTGTATATAAGTCACACGTATCAATACTCGTCTGATATAATCTAGCGGTCTAGTATTAGCTCACTTTTACTTAGCATTTTTATGGTTTTCCTTTATCTAACTTTCTTGTATTATATCTCTTAAGTCCATACAATGCATACCATCACGTGTGTACACATATATGCATACATGTACGGGTCACCATGTATCCGGGTCTCAATATAAGCGAACTTAGATATAAACGAACTTGTATATATAAGCGAACTTGTATGTAAGCGAACTTAGATATAAGCGAACTTGTATATATAAGCGAACTTGTATGTAAGCGAACTTAGATATAAGCGAACTTGTATATATAAGCGAACTTATTCAGCAGGCGAACTTAATCAGTAGGCGAACTTAATCTGCAGGCGAACTTATTCAGCAGCAGCTACGGGTTTGATTTTAACCCCTAACCATCTCTGTTTCAACATGAAAACCTTTGATATGATACTAACCACTCCCGTAAAAATTCCCATGGTCATTTTCGGATAAGACTCGGACCGGAAAAGCATAAAGTTTGGACCTCTAAGCTTAAAAACGTTCAATACTAGATCTAAGGTTTATTTTAAACGAGCCGTACATAGCCATGGATTCGTTAGGTTCATTTTAACGTCAAGTTTGCTACTTTAATACTCGTTTATACCCGATCTACTCTAGGTTCATGTTTCGAGACTAACCGTTTATAAAAAATGTAATCTTTAAGATCAAGAACATACCTTTACGTGTACGTTTGGTCTTGGTTAGCTTGTTTATGAACTCTAAATCTTGTATATAGCTCGTGTAACAAAGATCTAACACAAGCTGACGTTTGTTTGATCTCTTTTCTCTCCTCTTGCTCGCGGCTGATTATGGATAAGTGTGTGTGTTTTTTTGAGTGTGTAGAGAATAAGGTGGATAAGATGGATGGAAATGGAAAGAATTAGGGTTTAAGGGGGTATTTATACTCCCTTAAGTCCATGGACCTAAGACCCATCTTTCCTTTATGGTCCATAACTAATCCCATCTAATTATCATACTTACTCTTTCATATTTTCTTATTATCCACTAACTCATTTATTTCACCCGACGCAAATAATATATATTAACTGTTATTCTAGAAATTTCGGGATGTTACAGATAGTGTAAGAATTCTTGTGTGAAAGTGAAGTATTTATACATAAATAGTAAAGTATTTGAATTTTGTGAGACTTGAATAAATAAGGAATGTATATATGGAATTAATTAAGAACAAAAAATTAGGGAATTTTAATTACCTTAAAGTATGGACAAATATTAGGGGATGAGGATTAATTGTTTTTCAAATTTTGAATTACTAAAATGTAATGTTAGATTATATTATAAATACAAATTAATTAAATTAATATCTTTAAATCTAGACTATATATATTTAAACAAATATCAACCACATATACATCAATTATATCAATTACATTTTATAATATTCCAATGACAAAATTTAAATTTAAAATCAACCTCATATATTTAAATCATTAATTGCTAAATTTAGAATAAGTAAATCAGTCAACATACGTATTTATAGTAAGCCTTATGGATACTTAGTCAAATAGTTAATGAAATAATAATTAATAATTAATTAGAATATAGAAATTCCATAATTAAATATTTCCTTTTGTTAGGTTCTTAAAAGGTTTTAA